>NC_055999.1:114649474-114949474 GCF_018446385.1 Zingiber officinale
ATATCATGACATCTGATTGTAGCACCCTCACTTGTCATAGTTGATCAACAATTTCATTTATATTTTTTGTTACATTTGGACATACATGCTAATGTTATCTTGTTGAGATATTTACATTTACCTCAGAGCCAATAAAAATCTAAAATAAAATAAAGTAAAATTACAGCTCAATTATCTCTGTTCCATAATCTGTCCCCCGGGAATACCCAGGATAACTTTGGGAGGCTGCACGAAAGAAGCAAGGAGATTCCTAAGACGATGAAACAGCTCTCCAGACTTTTCCCTAACAAAGTCACAATTCAACTTCCACAGGTTTGAGTTGGGGACTTATATTTGTATTTGCCCTTTTTTAAGAGTATCTTTGTTTGCATACTATAAATACTTGCAGGATGAAGCACAATTATCAGAATGGAAACAGCAGTTGGATCGTGATGTTGAAACTCTTAAAGCCAAGTCTAATGTGCTGAGTATACGATCTGTAAGTCTTATCTTTTCTGCATGAATTCAAATTGTTGATCCATGTTGCGATATTTTGGTTTTTTTACCTTTTGTTTCAAGAATTTCATCATCATAAAGGCAGGCTGTTCGATGACTTGTGAGTTTGTTTGGTATTTTGTTTCAGAAGTCTTCATTGTCTCAAGTGTCTTAAAGAGATAACATTTCTCTTTGAACCTTAGATGGAAGTATTAAAGTAAAATGCTGCAGTTTTGATATCAGGAAATGTTTATAACAATTCAGGTTCTAGCTTTAGCACTAAGACGTCAATTTCCCTTATGTCAGTTTCATGTTCTAGCAATTAGCTTATTGCCAATCGGCAATATGCATGGTAATATTCATGGAAAATGAAATAAAATTTCCTATTGGGTGCAAAACACATATAACTTGATTATGTTGCTTAATCGTCATCACATGTCACACTCTGCATCTCATTTTCAATCAGTCAGGAATCCTTTTGAAATTTAATCAGCAATTGAAATTTTAATTTGTTTACTTGATTTATTTATTTTAACTTAATTAATGAATGATAATTTCATATTATCTAATCTAAGTAGTACTTGAGCTTTTAATTTTCCAACTGTTTAATGTTTTGTTAGTTCTATGTATTTTAATAAGTGGTCAACAATGGAAGCACTTTGACTTTCATGATTCCCATGGCAGAAAATCCTTTGGTCCATCATTTTTACACTCCATGCCTTACTAGATATTTGTCATGCTAAACAAAAGATGATGTGATATTCATGGTATTATATAAATAATGTGCTTTAGAAAAAAAGGTAAATCTGTTACTTTAACAACTCTTGTAGGTGGTGGCCCTATAGATATGGAGGGAGATAGATGCAGGTATATAGGCGTTAGGTGCATGGTGAGGTAAATCTCAGGTCGTTAGTTATTGAGAATCGACCCTTGACTATTACGTTAGAGATGTCATGCGTCCACAGTCTGCGCTACGCCCTAGGGGCAATAATGTGCTTTAGAAGATCTATTCTTTATTGTATGTCTTTGATATATATGACCCCCAATGTAATGCATATTGATTCAACCAACAACACGAGACTAGTTTTAACACTCCTCAAGTTTGTGGATAGAGGCATTGACATGCAGTGAGACATTGACATGCAGTGTTGCTCAATTTCTGGATGGGGAGAGGAAGGCGCTGGACCCAGTGTAACTGTGCAGAAAGGTTGGCCACTGGATTTGGTGGAAGGATATGTGAGGTTTTGCTGTTTTTCCCCTGGCAAGCTGGTGACATCAGCATCTTGTCTTCACTTGGTCAAGTGAGGCCTCTGCATATGTAGCAGAGAGCACGCAGTATATTGCCTTCTCCAGAGCAGACTGCACGTAGAGGTTGGTGTGGGGTGTCACTAAAAGTTACTAGAGGGGAGGAATTAGCAGGAGTTGGAGTTGGATGGCTGGGGCTGACATTGATATACTAGTGGGGATGTTGGAGTTGGGATCTATAGGAGACCATGTTAGGTAGAGAAAGAAGACAAGTAACAGGAGGAAAAAGAGTACATAAAACCTGAAGGACGGAGGAAGCAATTTGTTATGTCATATTCAAGGCCTCTCCATTATGTTCAACTCATCAATTTATTCTAGCATATGTAATATGCAATTGCTGTTATTTGATGCGCCCTTGGTTGCTTTTAATCCCTTCTCTTTCTTTGATGAAGGTCTGGTTAATTATCATAGATGCCTGCGATTTTGTTATTTTCTTCTCATTCTTCACATTAGTAAAATTTTTTTGATTAGATGTGCTACCATCTTATGGTTTCCGTCTTTTGTGTTTATACAGTTCTTGAATCGGTGTGGCTTAGATTGCAATGATATTGAAGCTGTGTCAATAAAGGATCAGACACTTACAAATGAAAGTGAGTTGCTTTCAATGGTCTATCTGTATTATCATTACTATCGTTACCAATGCTTTTAAAAGAAAATATATAAATATTTTTGGGCAGATGTGGATAAGTTAGTTGG
This sequence comes from Zingiber officinale, assembly GCF_018446385.1. NCBI lineage: Eukaryota > Viridiplantae > Streptophyta > Magnoliopsida > Zingiberales > Zingiberaceae > Zingiber > Zingiber officinale. Next base: position 114,651,950 of record NC_055999.1, read on the forward strand.
TTTTGCTCTTAGTCATCATGTCGAGAATAGTAGAATTGAAGCCTTGCCAAAGGACACAAAGCTCGTTCTCTCCAGTGAAAGGTTATTATACGTTTGAATTGTGATGTAGTGAAGCATGGAGTCTATATAAAGCTCCCTCTAACCTGCTTAAATTGTTACAAATGACTGGCAGCCTTATGAATGGGTTAAGTATGCTGCAGAGCTTTCAAAATGATAACAAGAGCTCGAAGAAATCACTTAAGGTATTTCCCTTGTTTATTTTTTTTGTAATCTGAATGATACCGCTGCGTTCTCCAGTGCAATGTCTTTTGGTGTATAGTTATGAATTTCCTTCATTGTACCACTTCAATGTCATTATTTAATTACCAATTTGCTTTGTTACAGGATGTGGTTACTGAGAATGAATTTGAGAAAAGACTACTTGCTGATGTTATTCCGCCTAATGATATTGGAGTTACATTTGATGACATTGGAGCATTGGAGAATGTTAAAGAAACACTGAAGGAGTTGGTGATGCTTCCCCTACAGAGGCCAGAACTATTTTGCAAAGGACAATTAACAAAGGTACTTCTTTTCTTGATTTTCCTCCTAATTGTTGTTCAGTTTGAATTCTCTAATTTTGGATACCAAAATAAACTTGTTGTAACATATAAATTCCTACTAGTCTACTCAATCATAGTAATTTGTCAAAAATATTTAGTCTTGCACTCATTCCAAATAAATTTGTGCCTCCTAATATGATTGTTTGATATTACTTATGCCTTCATCATACAAATTGTCAAAATACGTTAAGTGTATTCTGCATAGTATAATTATCCTTAATGACTTTTTGGTTAGTTTTTTCCCAGACAAAGTTGCTGACTGTCCGTGGCCTACAAAATTCCTAGTTGTAAAATGTTAGATTTGCAAACCGCATCAGCCATTGAAGTTCAGTTTGTACTGTCACCTAATTTTTCATAATCAGTTGTCAACTAATCATCTTTCATAACTTGACACAGCTTATATCAGAAAGTGCCTTTTAAACATTCTTTCAAGTGGAATGAGAATCTAACGAAGTGAAGGAAGAATAACTAATTGACAATGACGTGTGACGAGAAAGAGGATGTGAAGCAGTGCATTTGCAGTTACTTTTCTAAATAATAACATGGAGTTCCAAATTAGAAACTGGATTTGGGATTGTGGACAATGTCAGGAGAGTAGTAGAATATCGAGGAGCAACTATAACAGTCTCAGTTCTTATTCTTTTGTTATAATCCTGTTGTGGTTGGGGCGTTCATGCTAGTTCTTTGAGAGGAGATATTGAGCATATAATTCAGCATGAAGAAGTTCCTCCACGATAGATTTAGAAGATGTGTAGTTTAGATAAATGGAAGGGACTCAAAGAAGATTACCGTTGCATAAATAAAGTACATAATTAGGAGAGTAGCAAGGATAACCCTTTCTGTGTATGAGAATGCCCAGGAAGACACAGTTAAGTTATTAAGGAACAATTTGCCTTTACTTGGAGATTAAAGACGAACAAAACAAATTTAAAGTAGCTAGCTGAGATGATGCATTCTCTCTAACTTGGAGCCAGAGGAAGTGAATGTAGTCGGCAGCAATTTGTGAAAATGGAACTAAAACTGGATTCCTTACCTGTTGGCGGTCCATCCTATGGAGGTGGTTCAGATTAAACTACATGAGCAATATACAAGGATGACTAAGTGGGTATCTGTTAGCCCCCTAACTTGATGGCTCAATGGGACGAGAGCATTGGGCAGTGCTCCTTTGATCCAACCTATTGAGCATGTTCGCGGGGCGCGCGACATGCTAAGCAGCGAAGTATTTGGGCAGCACGGGGCTGTTCAAGCCCAAGTCTTGTAGGAGGCAGACTTGGCATACCAGCGGGCCTGGCATATGCACAAGACATGTCAAGCAGCGGACTGCATTGTCCAAGCCCTAGTCTACGAGTGGCAAACTTGCCAAACAAGCGGGTGTGGCATGTGCGCAAAACATGCCAAGCAACGACGCAACGGTGCGGGGCACTGGCCTTGGACTATGTTGTGCAGGAAGCAGACTTGGCATACATTCGAGCTGGGCATGCGTGCAAGGCATGCTAAGCAGCGCTGAGGATTCTGACAGCACGCGAGATGCTATCCAAAGAGCAAGTTATGCAGAGGCATACTTGGCAATCATCCGAGTTGGGCATGGGCGCAAGCCATGCCAAGGAGTGACAAGTATCCGACGGTGCACGGGCCACTGTCCAAGCCCAAGTCTACAAGAGGCAGACCTGGCAAACATCCACCCTATTGTGCAGGTGCGCAGGGCGTGCCACAGGCAAAGCGGTGGATGCGACAACACGCGGGTTGATGTCCAAAGCCCAAGTTATGCACGGGCAAGACTTGGCATTCATCCAGACATCGCATGTGCGCAAGACATGCCAAGCAGTGGATTCATGCAGTGCGCAGGCACTGCCCAAGCCCAAGTCATACAGGAGGCAGATTTGTCAATATTCTGAGCATGACATGTGCGCAAGACATGCCAACCAGCGGGAAGGATTCTGAGAGTGCGTGGGCCATCTAATAGTGGCATGTGCGCAAGGCATGCCAAGTAGCGGATACGACAATGCGCGGGGCGCTGCCCAAGCCCATGTCATGTAGGAAGCAGATTTGGCAATCTCCCGAGCAGGGCTTGTGCGCAAGGCATGCCAAACAGTGGAGAATTGTGACAGTACGTGGGTTGTTGTCCAAAGCACCAGACATGCAAGGACAAACTTGGTGATCATGCAAGTAGGGCATGCGTGCAGGGCATGCCAAGAAGCAATAAATGTGTAGCAGCGTGCAGGGCTATCTAACCACAAGTCATGTAGGGGCAAGACTCGGATTGCGACGAACAAGTGCAAGGATTGGACGTGCTGCTTCCAAGCATTTAGCCAAGTGGGCTTGTAGGAAAAGTGAGCCATGCGGCGGGCGCATTCAATATGGATGGAACAGCAGGGGCCAGCTCATGGTGTAGAACTTGTGCCATGCACAAGGCGTGCATATAAAACTTTGGTGTGGTGCCAAAGCAATGGAGCCATGGGCCAAGCACTAGGCGTGCATACAGACTTTGGCGCGGAGCCATATAAGCGGAACCATGGACTAAACATCGGGCGTGACTTTGGTGCGGTGCCAAAGAAGCAAAATCGTGGTCAAGCGCAAGGGGTGCAAATTGACACTTGGCATGGGCCCAAGAACCATGGGCCGAAGCACAAGCGGTGCATGTTGACACTTGGCATGAGTCAATGCAGCATGATGATGGGGCAAAGCACAAGGTGTGCAGGCTGCCACTTGGCATGGTGCTAATACAGCCAAGATATGTGGACAATACGGTTTTGTAGAAGTTGAGTCGGTTTTGTACATGTGTTATCTTTAGCTAATGGTCATTTGAAGCCTTCGACACTGTTTATGGAAGACGCCTTCCAAGTCATTGAAGCTGCCTTCCATGAGGCAGATCAACTCCTTAGTTGATCTTCTTTGCTTGGGTGATGCTTCGGTTAATCGGAGTTGAGTTCACCCTAACCCAACTCCGACCTTCTCCTCGAGCAGGTTTCCTCCCCGATTTCTCGTCCCTCGAATATTGCGCACGTCCTTGTCGTCCACCGGTATACTCTTTTGCAACTTCTGATCTCTCAGATGCACCGAGCCCATTGGCTCTTTTCCCGTGCCATCCTTCTCGTTTGCTGCGTCTTCCGCTCGACTTCTTGTGCTCTTAAATTCTTACACAATTAGACACAAGACATCAAACACAAACAAGACCTAACTTAACTTGGTTGACCATATCAAAACTACCATAGAGTACTTACACTTAAAAATTGAAGGAGAGTTGTTAGAGGCATAGAAAACAAGGGACTGAATGTGCGTCCAAGAATCTGAGTTTTCAATGGTTTGAGTTCAAGGCTCATAATGTAAATGAGCATAATTTCAAGGAGCTTATCAATCTAATCTTCATAACTCAAGCATTGTATTGGCACTTAGTAGCCAATATGAAGTTATTGTTGGAACCAATAGCAAGTTCTGAAATCGACCAATTTGGTAGTTATCTCTTTTAGATTGATAAAGCTAAAGAGATTTTTGATCACCTTGTAAGAACGAGAGTTATCACCAGTAAACAGATTTTGTGTTTGCAACTATGCTGGGTAGCAATAAAAAAAAACCATTGGAAGATGCTCATAATGCTATGGTAAATTCCTTGCTTAAGGAAGGTCGATTATTAAACACATTTTGTAGAATCGTGATCCTACGTAGAATCGATTTGGGTCAAAATCGAATCGGCCGGGATTAGATTGTTGAATCGTACGATCCTATCAAAAATCTTTAAATTTCATGATACATAATTAATAATTAGAAAAAATATTCAAAAAATCATTTACCTATAAATAGATTAATAATTTTGCATGTATATATATGCAATATTATAAATTTAAATTAACTAGTAATTTAACTACCATTCTCACATAATAGTACTTAATAATATTTATATTTTCATATTATAAAATGAAATAATATAAAATGTCTATTAACATAATAATAATAATAATAATAATAATAATAATAATAATAATAATAATAATAATAATAATAATAATAATAATGTTCCTTTGGTTTATAAGATGACCTAATTTAAAGGCCAACAAAACTGCTAATGTAGAAGCTATTGAATTCTTTGAATCGAACACGAACGTCGGAAATATTCTAAGCACCCCTTGATTTCGTAGAATATCATACAATAGACTTTCAAAAATTTGTCGTTTTGGGGAAAGGAAACGATGATCAAAAACTAACTCAACTAAATAGATTTTTAAATAGTCTCAAAATCCTAATCCTAACTTTTGCAAAGATAAAAAAATAATAATAAAAAAGATAAATCTTCCGGGTCTCTGAAAAGATTTCAAACGATTTTTTTTTTGGGTGCAACTGAGCAGTTAACGTTAAACCTAGAAATTAACTATAGTATAGGTCCTGTGGTTCAACCTAAGTCAAAGTTATGACCTCTCAAAGGTTCCACCGATCCTGTTATGATCCTACCGATCGTGTTTGATCCTGCTCTGATTCTACTGAAAAATTGATTTTGCACGGTCTTGGATCGATTTATGCTTCCAGATATAAGATAGTGCGATCCTACGATCTAAGATCGTGATTTTACAAACTATGATTAAACGTCACAGCTTTCCTATGCAACTTTGGCTTAGGAATTGGCAACTCCTGTGGTCAAATGCTCTAATTACCTATGTAGACTGTTGTAACCTAGGATGTATAGTTATCCCTGTTAAATTTGTCGATGGTAGATTGGTAATAGAAGCAGGAAGACAGATAGTGAAGTAGTTGAAGATTACTTTTGGAGGATTCCATGACTGCAGAAAATTTCTGGAAATCTCGAAGAAAAACCAGATGAACTTAAAGTTACTGCTATGGATAAACTAGAAAATGGGTTGTAAAGGGTGGGTTTATTCCAAATCAACCTAGGGAATTCGAACTTGACCAATTTATTTGCTGGTAATACCCATCTATGAATCAATTCATTTAACTCAAACCCAATGTCATAAAGTTGTTGGTGGCATCGTCTTGTGTAAATTGGTCCTGCCATCTTTTGTCACTTGTAGTTGGGGTAAACACTTTGATTGATGATGACGGTGCTTATTTCAGATTGGTTCACTAGGATTAGTCCCAAACTGAATTGAATTAAATCCTTAATACTTATTAAATCAAATCCAAATTTAGTTTGAATTAATTTTTTAACTGAAACTCAATTAAATTTGTGTTATTTCTAATTAAGCCTTTTAAACTTAGGAAACCAATTCAACTCAAATCAAACAAACCATTGTGTAAGGTCGAGTGAACAGATTGAATGTTGGAATCTCGTCATTTAAGGGGGTGAGGTAACTTTTATTTGAGTGAGGTTAACATCTTTTGTTTGAATTGATAGTGACTGAGAGAACGAGATAACATCTCGCTAAAGAGAATCATCCAGTTTACAAGATCTGCTTTGCCTTTCCTGCTAAGATTCATCTTCTTGCTACTTGTTGCTCAAGCCTGGCACTTGCTATTCACTTGCCTCTATTGCCAAGACTCGATACTTGCCCTTTGCTAAGTTCTTCTCACATTTCCTCTTATGGACTTCACCACATTTGTTGAAGAATGAAAAGTTGCTAGATCAATTCATGTTCTTTTTCTAGCTGCTTTCATCTCATTTTATTGCCTGCGCAAGGAAATTTACCCTATATCCAGCCAATTTCTTTGGCCATTTTAGTTCTGTTCTTAGATTCTCGTCTCTCTTAGATTCCTTATTTCTTGGGAAAGTGGTGGATTGGCTTTGCTGATAGTGATCTGACATTCATTTTACCTGAATTAGCTCCCAAATAGTATTTCTTCCGAATTAAAAGAAAATATTGGAAATTTATCTTTTCAGAGTTATCATCCTAATAAAAGAAATATTATTGTAATAGGTCCTGTTCCTGGTCAGAAATATAGTGAAATCATCTTTCCCATTCTTGCCCCCGACCTTGCTACAATGAACGATGTTTACTTCTTAAAATATCCCATATATGTAGGTGGGAACAAAGGAAGGGGTCAGATTTATCTGATGGTAGCAAAAGTAACAATACAATCTATAATGCTACATCAACAGGTGTAGTAAGTATAATAGTACGTAAAGAAAACGGTGGATATGAAATAGCCGTTGTTGATCCATCGGATGGACATCAAGTAGTTGATATTGTACCTTCAGGACCAGAACTTCTTGTTTCAGAGGGTGAATCCATCAAGCTTGATCAACCATTAACAAGCAATCCCAATGTGGGAGGCTTTGGTTAGGGAGATGCAGAAGTAGTGCTCCAAGACCCATTAAAAGCACATGTGAGTTAGACATCTGATCATCAGTTCAAATTAGCATTCCTAAGCTTTCTCTAGACTATTCTGTCTTGGTCTAGAATGGACTACAATATAGAGTTACCTTATTCATGGTGGCAAAAGGCGAATACGCTCGCCCCCAGCGCCCCTGCCAACCCGTCCCAGGGCCAACAAGGAGGAGGTAAATCACGGGCGGCTGCTAGCCTTTGGAATAGTGACTAGCACACAAGGGAGACATTTACCTTGGCTTTGCCGAAGAGTTACCTTATTCAGGTTATATGCAAGGTAGTGTGATATTGTTAGCCATAGTTGGTGTAATTTCTGTGAATTGCTCAACCATCTCAAACATTTCCACTATCAAATCTGGTGTAATTACCTTTTTTTTGTTGTATAGGTGAGTGTATAAAGTAAACTTCCAGTAATACCTTTAATGCATTATTGTTGCGCCTGACGCCTGTGTACCTGCATGTACCTCCCTCCATATCCGTGAGGCCGGCACTAGGGGGGCCGTTAATGTAGCGGATCTACAATTTAATGCATTATTGTTTTTTTTACAGTTGTACTCAGTTAAAGAAACTTCAACTACTTTTAAGTATTTTTTTTTCAGTTTTATTTGGCTTGCTACTATAAATTAAATATTGATTGTTACACTTTAACGTGCAAGTTTTCAGTTTGTATGCATTAAATGAAGTTATGACTAAATTGTGCCTTTTGTGTTAGGATCCCTAGAAATTAAAATGTTTAACTTTCTTTTCTTATTTTCCAGCCATGCAAAGGAATTCTTCTTTTTGGACCCCCCGGCACAGGGAAAACCATGCTTGCTAAAGCTGTTGCTACAGAAGCAGGTGCAAATTTTATCAACATATCGATGTCAAGCATCACATCCAAGGTATTTTGCCTTGTGCACTGTCTTATAAAAATGGGCTGCTATATTAAGTGGTTTATGCTGCTATTTTATGTGATACAAGGTTAGAAAGCTGTTTGCAATCTTCATGTCAGTTGAATTTTGGATAATATAAAAATTATGTTCTGGTACTTAATTTAAAAAATAAGTGAAAATGAAAAAAAATACTATAGAAATTAATGTATCAATTTGGTTTCGTGTCAACCATGGATTCTATTTATTTAACCATGTAATATTTATTTAATAAAATTGGAGAAACATTGAAGAAAGAAATCTTCTTTTTTGTTGATTTAGAAAAGCTTACAACAAAACCCCTAGAAAGTGGTGGTGTATTTTAGAGTAGAAACAAATATCTAATAGTTATATCACCACTTTCTAGGGGTTCTATGAACTGTGGTAGTTAAGTTTACATCAAAGTCAGTTCTAAATTTATATCTTTCTACAGTTTTGCTAAATAATTTTATCAGCTAGATTCAAAACAAATTTTGTATTTGTTATTTGTAGAGGATAAAGTGTTAATTGATAGTGTAAATAAAATAAATTTGAGAATTTGGAGAGAAGCTTTATAATGTATAGGTTTTAAGTAGAACTAAATTTGAATATATAAAAATATAATTTCAATAACAAGAAAAGAAGTTAGCTAGCAGTCAAGATGAATGACCAAGAAATTCCAGTAAGAGTTTTTAGTTATTTTTGGATCTATTATTCAAAATGTAGGAGTTATTGTTGAAAATATTAATAATGGGATAATAGCAGATATGTGAGTGATCGATGGCTGTGGAGTTGCTAGAAATGAAGATTCAAAACACCATATACATGTTGAAAGACAGCCAATTGATTCTATATCTTAAAATAGAGTTCAAGTGGTCCATCTGGCAAACCCCAAAAAGTTGGCACTTGTAGGGCTCATTAATGTGGATCTTGTTAGCTGTAACAGGGACGTGCAGATTGGAACTTTGTGATTTTTGCATTGAGTGTGCTTTAAATGGTAAAGTCTATTTCCTTTCTAAATTTAATTTTACACATCATTTGTAACAGTGGTTTGGTGAGGGTGAAAAGTACGTAAAAGCAGTGTTCACATTAGCCAGTAAGATTGCCCCGAGTGTGATCTTTGTTGATGAGGTAAGCTTATTGTTTAGTTTTATTGTAAATGATATTAGTATCCAATCGACTTCTGTTTTGTTCATTTCTGTGTTTCGAAGGATGATTGTGTTATTTCCATTTTATAGGTTGACAGTATGTTGGGCAGGAGAGAAAATCCTGGGGAGCATGAAGCAATGCGCAAAATGAAAAATGAATTCATGGTTAATTGGGATGGCTTGCGAACCAAAGATAAAGAACGTGTTTTAGTTCTCGCTGCCACAAACAGACCATTTGATCTTGATGAGGCTGTTATAAGGAGACTTCCTCGAAGGTAAATTTTGGGTATTGTATAATTTGATTGTTAATAAAAAGATTGATGTGTAGAAATGTTTTGTAATGCAGATTAATGGTAAATTTACCAGATGCATCAAACAGAGAGAAGATTCTGAGAGTAATATTGTCAAAAGAAGAGTTATCACAAGATGTTGATCTTGACATTCTTGCAAATATGACTGATGGGTACTCAGGAAGTGACCTGAAGGTTAGCTTTACTAGAAGTGTAGTTTCATCTTGTTTGAGTTATATTCCCGGGTGATTAAGGGATTTAATATCTTATTGTTCTTCAGAATCTCTGTGTAACTGCTGCACATTGCCCCATCAGAGAGATTTTGGAGAAAGAAAAGAAGGTTAGTGTTTCTCATCACTATTTTGAGTATTTCAGAAACTCAATTGGGAGTTTTAGACTGTTAAGATGCAGCACGTGTAAAAATATAATACTGCAGAGATAAGAATGCTTAAGATGGTGGCGTGAATTACAGAAATGCTAAAAAAATACTAACATCCATGAGTGCAATTAGGTGTAGATCCAATTAACATTCGAGGAAGATCAAAGAATATTCTAGTTGTTACAATAAAAAACATAACTTAATTCATTTGAATATTATTAGCGATATAAGCTCAATGCAATAAGCTATATGGTTGATGCCAGATAATGGAGGTAGACATTTGGATTACATTCATTAGACGCCCTTCACAGCCCGTTCTCAGGTTATGTGAAGAGAGGTAAATGATGGGATCAGCTTATAGCCGATTGCCAAGAGGCTAGGGGGTGGGAGGAGTTATTTTTCCGAGGGCATGCACCTGCCAGGAAATCCCTGCCCCATTATAGTAAATCTGCCACACTCTAGCCAACTGGGCTTCCCGTGGGAATATAATTGTGGTAAACATGGTACTACTAAAGATTGTTAAGCCATAGTTCCAGACTGCTGAAACAACGAAGAGGGATACAATGTTGATTTGGTTGACTTCTAGTAGATTACCCAGCAAAAAGAGTTTGCCCAGGATCTGGGATTTCTGCTAGTGCATACTCAGGGTAAATGGCCTCCTACTTTTAAGACAGCTATGGGTCAGCCCTATATATGCAGTACTAATGTCACCAAAATTTGTCATCTCTTCACATCCATGACTGAATATTAATGTAGATGTTCAATTATTCACACGTGGACATGATTTGTTTATACCAACACATTTGAGATGCATGCTTAAACGTATGCCACTTTTGATTGGCACTGAACCCGAATACCTAAATGGCAGAGCAACTTGTTTCTACCACATAAGAAGGCCATTTTTCTTAATAATAAGTTATGCGTTTCCCAATAGCACAACTCTAGTAGGTTTCCCAATATAACCTTGTGAGAACCAACGTTGCTTGGTTTGATGCACGATGTTCTGTGGGTTATGCTCCTTTTTTTGTTGTTATGGTGTTTAAAACTCGGAATTGCACACCATTGTTCCTTTTGTTATGGGATCTGTTGACTATCTGTCTTGAAACTTACAGGAAACGATTTCAGCAATTGCAGAAGGTAGATCTCTACCTATTCCATATGGAAGTGGAGATATTCGTCCCTTGAACCTTGAAGACTTCAAATACGCACATGATCAGGTAATGTAGCAACATGGTACATACACATTACTACAATTAAAATGTAACTCATAGTGGCTATGCCCTATGCTAAACGTGCCTGTAACATCTTTGAAAGTACCATAATTTCCCTCCTGAGAGCATTTGCAGCTCGAGGCCTGGACCCATTGCATGCAATCATATTTGACGCGCATTCAGTTTTTTTCCTTCCCTGAAAGCTAAAATTTTCCTTAAATAGCTTTTTAGCTTGTCCCGGTAAATTTGCAAAATGCTGATTTGCAAATGTGAATAATTATTAGTGAATTTTGAACTTGCAGGTGTGTGCAAGTGTGTCATCTGAATCTACAAATATGAATGAGCTTCTTCAGTGGAATGAACTCTATGGTGAAGGAGGGTCAAGAAAGAAGAATTCATTAAGCTACTTCATGTAGGAGACCTCCATTTTGTGTATATCCCTTCTGAAATCCCTTTCACCAAGCTAGCTAATCTGCCGATCAAAGTAGTGGCTTCTCTTGTCAATCTTGTATCTATTTTTCATAGCTGTTATTTATCAACTGTTAATTTTTATCAAACGCAACTCAATGTTTATCGAGGTGGTATAATCCATAGTTTTTTTTTCCCGTTACCTGTAATTTTGGACCTCAACATGGTTGAAGGCTTATTTATCTGTACATGATCATGGTTAAAAAAAATAAAGGGCCTAACTATATAGGGTTGGGTTCTTGTTAATCGAGCGGCTGGTGTGTTTGACATTTGGACATTATTTTAGCATAAGAACGGCTTGTGTAATACACCTGATCGTTCTTTACCTGACAAACACTTGGACATTATTTTAGCGTAAGTATTGCTTGTGTAATTCACCCGATCGTTCGTTACCTGGCAACTGCCTTGCTCGAAGTTGTTGGAGCTAACCTAAAGGGAAACAATAATAGAATTCTCAAATTTGATGTTTTTAGAATTGTCTTAATACTTTTCAAGTCTTTGTGCAGCATGGAGGAAGTGGACGCAGTGCAGACGAACAGCTCCACGGTGAGGTTCGGGGAAGGAAGGCGATGTTATTATTCCCTGTCGTCGTCATTGTGGCTGACGACTGTGCTCACTGTTCTTCCAAAGGTTATGTGTGCTTCAATCCATAGAGCTTGTCAAGGGCAGAGGGAAGTATTAATCCGGGCCCAATTTTTGTAGTATTATTATATTTTTTAAAATGTTATTTTGTTTTTGGGGTTTTTAATTAGAAAAATGATATGCACAAGGAAAAAAAATTCAATGAAAATAGAATAGACACATAAAATGGAGCCCACAAAAAGTGAAATGGTGGACCATGATTTTATGTGTCTATCTTTGAGATTTTCATTGAATTTTTTTTCCTTGTGCATATCATTGCTCTTTTAATTAATTCTAAATTCTGGATGATTGATCACAATTAATAAGTATTAATTCAGATAAATTATAATTTCTGACTATGCCATTAAAGTCTATTCCATTAAATATTAGTTAAAATTTTAGTTAATAATTTTAAATATTTACGGACCAAATTCATATTTTTCAAAATAATTTAATAATTATATTCTATTTAATAAATAAAATATATATCCGTGAGCTACTGTTAATTTTTTAGGATTTAAAGTGTATAGTATTTAGGTTTAAGGAAGTTATTTTTTTTTTTAAATAATGCTTATGAGGTACTGAGATGGATGTGCAGCATATCATCCCCCTCCATCAATATATAATATAAAAAATTTTTGACGGCCCCAGTAAAATTGAATTTATCTTAACTAATACTTGTTCACTATGATCTACCCGATTTGATCATCGATAATTTAGAATTAATAAAAATACCAGATAGATAATCTTATAAAAAATTGTCCCTTAGAAATATATGATAAGTTAAAGGAAGAAAATGAAAAATTGAATGATCAAATTTAAAAATCTAAAAATTCTGCATGTCTTAATCAAAATATCTGAAAAAATTATAGAAGTCTAAATTAGTATCATAAATATCATAAAAAATAAATTAAAAAAATATCACAAAAATATATTGTAAAGAAATTTTTCATTATTTTGGGTCCCAAAATCTTTCTTAGAATAAATAAATAATTATGCATATTTAGAAATTTATAAAATCAAGTTGGTATGCTTACTGTTAATTATTTCTAAAATTTACTTTCTCAGTTACAAAAATAGAAAATCTCTCAGTATTAAATTTTTCTTTAGATAAAATATTTTTTATGAATTTTTAAAATCATAATTCTTCATATAAGTATTTTGAAAAATCTATTTTTTTTAAATTATAATTATGTTTTAAATACATAGAAAAATCAACTTGATTTTTTAGACTAATAAAACTATTTTTGAAACGAACCATAACTAGTCAAAATAATTTTTTTTGTATATTCTTTCTGTTAGAAACTTTTATTCAAATTTTTTCTACGGATAGAATCATTGAATTTCTGTTCAAAAATATATTTTTATATTTTTTTTATAAATAATAAATTTTCTATAGATTATTTGCCGAAAACTTTAGTTCTAAATATGAAAAATCTTGAAACTTTATTTTTCAATTTTTTTTTTAACTTGCAAAATCCATTTTGTGCCAAAATGATTTGTTTGTGCTAAAACTCATTTTTTTTTATTTTTGCAAATGTGGTTATTAAATCGTGGAAATTTAGATTTTTTTTATAAAAAATTGAAATATGTTTCTTTAACCCTTAGAAAAGTTTCAAATTCTTTATCTAACTTTGTTTCACCCAACTTTACTTTTGATGTAATCAAAGAGGGAGAATGAGAGTTGAGACTTAAGTCTAGGCGGAGTTAGGATTTTTATCCTCTTATTATTTTTTTTTCAATTAACTTGATTAAATTCATTGCTTTACTATTTCATTGTATTTTTAACCCTAACTTAAATTTGGGTTGATGCACACCAAAAAGGGGAGATTGTTAGAACTTGGGTAGTTTTGATGTGGTTAACAAAGTTTAGTTAGGTCATGTTGTGTTTGCTCATTGTGTCTAAGTGTGTAGGAGCTTAGGAACACAAGAAGTCGAGCGGAAGACACAACTAGCGAGAAGGACGGGACGGGAGAGAGTCAACGAGCTCGGTATGTCTGGCGCCTTCAACCCTTGAAGGCGGCTTCATGCCTTTATGGAAAGCACCTTCAATCCCTTGAAGGTGCCTTAGACTGGGCAAATAGTAGCCGTTAGCCGAAGATAAGACTTTATCTTCGGTGATAAGCTTTGCCAAGCTAGAGGCACCTTCAAGCCTATTGAAGGCACATTCCAGCCTCGGATAAGATTTTCCAAGGGCTATAAAAAGACCTCCTAGACCTAGGAAAGTTATAACAACTCAAGTATTCATTTTTTAATAACTTTCTGAGCATTCAACGAGTGTAAGAGACTTCTCCGCTTTCATCGAAGGAGATCTTTAATACTTTCTTTTGTCTTGGATTAACAACCACCTAGGTTGTAACCAAGTAATTTTCTGTGCCTCTTTATTTTATTAGTTATTAAACTGCTTTAAGTTAATTGTGCTACTAATCTAGTTTGAAAGATAGAGAGAGGTCCATTTTTAATTATAGGCAAGTCACCCCTCCCCTCTTGCCGGCCACACATGTCTTAATAAAAGCATCTTCTCCAAGTGCTTCCTTGGCTGCCGTGTGTTGTTGTCCTTCTCCTTTTTTCACCATCGTCCAATAGACTGGTTCTTTCTCTAATTTGTACATTACAAAATCTAAAAAAATCTCGAGTTATAATCGAGGATAGTCTAAATTTTCAACTGGAATGAAAAAGAAGAGAGACACGACACACAAGCCGTATTATGAATTACAACATACACACAGATCCAATCACATTGGGGTTAAAAGTCATAACCATGCGCGATGTCATATAACATTCACAATATCTTTATGACATAAAATCTACTATGATTGCAACAAAGACTTATGAGTCACACCTTACTGTTCACAACAGTTTTGGGCTAAGACCTTGGAAGTACATATTTTTATCAAACGAAATCCGCTATAGCACGCGTTCATAACATGTATGAAGATGCTATATCCTTTAGTTTGTTCAACACAAACTATTTCATTTCCAATAAAAACAAAGACTCATAATTATGCAAATCATAACAACATTTCATGCAATTTCTATATCATATATAAAATCTACTACAACTTAGTATATGCCTTCGCAAGCGGCTTTGATACCACTGTAAGGATCTAAGGTGCTAAACACATAGAAAGCGCAGCGGAAAAATTATCTAGATCCTTTCCAGAAGATCCATACGAAGGAAAACCATATACTAAGTTTGATGAGAGGGAGTTATACCTTTACTGCGTGCCTTTCGCAATCCCGGCAGCAACTTTTCTTTGGATGTGGATCTCAGCGTGATCAAGTGACCGCATCTCTTCGGTATCCACACGAACATGTTCCGTCTGTCTTACGAACTCATGATTTGGAGAAGAAAACAACCTTTGGCTGTACTAGCAAGCCACCAGGGAGTTTCGGCCAAGAAGAATTTCGGCCATGAAAAAGAGAGAAGATGAGTAGGAAGCTCAAGGGGCACTCCAATTTTCATCTTATGAAAATTCCATTCAAAAATCCTATTAATACCAATCTAATGAATACCAAGGGGTTTTGCCCTTTGGTCTTATTCTCTTTAATGCATGATTAATTCCAATTAATCATCATTATTCTCCTTTTAATGGGTTGAATTATTATATTGGATTAACCATTAACCCAATAAACCATTAATCCAATATGCCTAATCATATCATAATGGGCTCTTAGGGCTAATACTAACAGCGATTGTAAAATACCGAAAAAGGCCGAAGAACTATAAGGGAATTTTCCAGCAGGTTGCTCTGTCAAGGGCTCCATTGGTCCACTCATGGGTAGTGTGACACAGCGTTGTAGCAGGACAGGGATCCCTCCTCTGGACTGGCTCAGGGAGATGAGAGCATTGAGCTCCCCCACTTATGATTTGGGGTAAGGAGGGTAGGTGTACTCCGACAGCATCCCGTCCACTCGGTCACTCAGGAGCAGTGATGACAGAGTGCACGGTTGTCATAGCCCTACCCACTCGGTCTCACCATCGTGTGTGAGATGGCTGACTGGCAGTAGGGGTGACCAGGACATGTCATTGGCATCATACGCATTGATGCATTTATTGCTTGTGTTTGCTGCACTTTATATGCTGCATATTTGGTGGATGCATATGTTTGACATGCATATAGGATTTATGATACTCTCGGTCTTACGACCTTGTTATCCTTATACCAGGTCCTGGCTAGTACAATTTTCTCCTGTTTATTTCAGTTTGCATTTATCATTCCTATATCAGGAGACTGTATGCATAATTATTGCTATTAGTTATTTCTTACTATGCATGTCAGTTGTTATTCGCTGAGGAGTTGACTCACCCTGTTGATATTACTATTTCAGGTTGAGGCTGTTCGGAGATTTCCAGTCGCTAGTCCCCCTGCAGATCGCAAGTATGTTTGTTTGGTTTTTCTTATTATACTATCTAGACTGTGTTTTAGACTTGTTTTGGTTTTTGGCACTTGGATCTTGTAGGCTCCTTTATTATCGTTGGGTTTTATTTGGATATGTTCTGCTACATGCCTGCCTGGACGACAGAAGAGGTGAGTTGATTTTATTTACATCATTGTGATTTGAGTTTTATGAGTGTAGTTGAGTAGGAATATGATTTGAGTTTTATGGGCGTAGATGAGTAGGAATATGATTTGAGTTTTATGAGTATAGTGGAGTAGGATATTTGAGATGTTTTCCTTATCGTTGTTTTAGTTTGGATTGTGATACCAAACTATGTGGTATGTTATTATACATATGTTCTGGCCGTGTTGGCTGAGGTATCTGGATTGATGTAGTCAAGTTTCAAATTGTCACCCGTACATGGGAGATGCTGCCGAAATTTCTTCTGACAGGGACTCTCCCGGGGCGTGACAATTTATTTGGTATCAGAGCCAACTTTCGGATGCTTAGTTTTCGTATTTTGATTTTGCGTGTTAATCTGATACCAATATATTCGGTATCAGAGCCAGGTTTGCGAGTCAAACTGGGTACTTTCGGATTTGTACGGATTTTCGTTATGTTCATGTTTCGGAATTCCGTTTTGGATTTGTATGAATTTTCGTCGATTTTCTCGTACGGGATTCCGAGGTTATATATGGGGACTCGACAGTGACAAAACATCTCCTGACGGCAAATAGGTAAAAAGGTAATTTTATAATTTTGTTACTTGTAGTAATATCTGAGTTATAACTTAATAGATATGAGAAGATCTACACGTGCATCTGCGATGAGGCGTGGTGCTGGACGACCACGTAAGAGGAATTTGGAATCTCTGACAACGGAATTGCCAGAGATCCCTACTGGGGTTGAGCCTGTCGGTCAGGGACAGACTCATGATACTGCGGGCGCGTCGGGCTCTCAGACTCCAGTGGCTTCGTTAGAGGTAACCACCCATACATTATACACTGTACCACCTATGGCAAACCCGGTACCTCCACCAGCAGAGCCTGCGGCATACCCGGCACCACCGCCACCTGAACCTACCGTGTACCCGGCACCAGCGGCACCCGCGCCCCAATGCCTACAGTGTACCCAGCACCCGCACCAGTGGTACCTGTTGCTCCATTTCCGGTACCACCACCTACCGTACATCCAGCCGCGACCACTCATATCGACCCTGCAGTACCACCAGTGGTACATGCTCCAGCTTATGCAGCAGCATCGGGAGTACCTCCCCCGGTCTATCCAGCGGTATCACCTATAGCACCAGCTCCAGTGATTCCACCAATTCTTGCATCGATCCCTACCCACCTCATTGATATTGTCGCGGCACGGATTCCAGCATTGGCAGAGTCGATGAAGCGTCAATTCACACTATTCCGAGGAGAGATTCATCCGAGTGTGGCCCAGTCTTGGATCGAGACTATGGAGAGGACCTTCTTCTACATGGCTTGCTTCGAGTGGGAGAAAGCGGAGCTGGCTACTTTCTATCTGCCGGATGAGGCCGACACCTGGTGGGTTATGCAACGTTCCATCATAGGCGAGCAGAACATCACCTGGGCCAGATTCAGAGAGGCTTTTGAGAGCCACTACTTGCCACGGGCATATCAGATGATTCGCCGACAGGATTTTCTGAGTCTGCGACAAAACAACCGCTCGGTGATAGAGTACAATGCTGAGTTTAATCGGTTGACCATATTTTGTCCAGAACTAGTTGCTGAGGGTAGTTCCCGTATGCATCAGTTTATTCAGGGACTGGATGGACATCTGCAAGTAAAGCTTGCCGATTTTGGGAACTCATCTTACATAGAGACACTGAACCGAGCCCTTATGATTGAGTCAACTCACCAGAGAGTGTATCTGGACAAGAAAAGGAAGCAGACAAGTCAGACATTAGGGCAGATCCAGCAGGCACAGGCGATCGGACAGCAGCAGAGTGGTCACAGTCGGCCAGGTGAGGGAACTTCTGGGGCATTTGGTCAGCCTCAGAAGTCGAGGCGGTCTTAATCAGGATGTTTCCGGCCTCCTCAGTAGACCCAGAATCAATCCTCCAGTGACATCCACTGTGCCCGGTGTGGATCCAGAGAGCACACCACATCAGCCTGCACCTTGGGACAATCAGTTTGATATTATTGCAAACTGCCTGGGCACATGAGCCGAGATTGTTTGTTAAAGGCTCAACATTTTGCTTCCGGAGTTTTTGGTCATGGAGTTCAGCTCAGTCAGACATGGACTCAGCGAGGCGGGCATAGAGCCCAAACTTCGCATCGCCAGAGAGGACAACTCCCCCTATAGCAGCTGCATATGACATGCATGGACAAGAGCACTCTAGTGCCCTTATGGTACCACAAGGTTCTGATGTGGGACCTCAGTATTCATGCGGTTACTAGAGAGGATGCACAGCGGACCGACGGATCTGTTTTTCGCGGTATGGTTTTACTTTATGCATTATCCGCTGATATGTTGATGGATACTGGTAGCTCGCATTCTTTTATATCTCGTACCTTTATGAGGGACATAGGTAGACTACCTACTCTTAGACCGCAACGACTGACCGTCTCCCTACCGTCTGGTGATACATTGGACGTCACTCAGGAGGTCAGAGGTTGCCCGTTAGATTTTGACAACATGATACTCATGGTTGATTTATTAGTGCTGGAAATTGTCGAGTTCGATATTATCCTTGGCATGGTTTGGCTGTTTGCATATCATGCCACGGTTGATTGTCAGACGAGGATGGTCACATTCCGACCTCCGAACCAACCCTCGTGGGATTTCACTACCATCAGGGATGATGACATATCGATCATTTCAACGATTCAGGCTCAGAAGCTGCTGTCACATGGCTATCAGGGTTTTCTGTTATCTTTGATTAATGCTGAAGATGGCAGTAGTTCTCAACTCTCCGACGTTCCAGTAGTCCGAGAGTATCCGGATGTATTTCCAGAGTAGCTACCAGGCTTGCCTCCCAGAAGCTAAGTGGAGTTTGCTATTGAGCTGATTCCGGGGACTGCACCAGCATCAAAAGCTCCTTACCGTATGACACCGAAAGAGTTGGATGAGCTAAAGGTCCAACTCCAGGAGTTATTGGACAGGGGATTCATTTGTCCTAGTGTTTCTCCATAGGGTTCTCCAGTATTGTTTGTCAAGAAAAAGGATGGTAATCTGAGGTTATGCATTGATTATAGACAGCTGAATGCAGTGACCGTCAGGAATAAGTACCCCTTACCACGGATCGAGGATTTATTTGATCAGCTCAGAGGTACATCAGTGTATTTTAAGATTGATCTGCGGTCCGGATATCATCAGCTGAGAGTCAAAGAATCTGATATTCAGAAGACAACATTCCGTACCAGATACGACCATTATGAGTTTTTGGTAATGTCATTTGGGCTTACTAATGCTCCAGCGGTATTTATAGATTTGATCAACCGCGTCTTCCTGGAACGGTATGAAGAAAGACATCACAGAATTAGTAGCTAGATGTCTTGTCTGTCAGCAGGTGAAGGCTGAGCACTAGAGACCTGCCGGATTACTTCAGCGGATTCCTATTTCTGAGTGGAAATGAGAACACATTACCATGGATTTTGTGGTAGGTTGGCCTAGGACACGACGAGGCCATGACGCGATTTGGGTAATCGTTGATCGATTAACCAAATCAGCGCACTTATTAGCGATCCGGAAGACTGATTCCCTTGATCGATTGACAGATTTGTATTTCCGAGAGATCATCAGATTACATGGACTTCCTTTGAGTATTATTTCGGATAGAGACCCTCGGTTCATGTCCCAATTCTGGTAGAGTCTGCAGCAGGCCTTGGGCACTCAACTCCGTTTCAGTACAGCTTTCCATCTGTAGACTGATGGACAATCAGAGCGGATCATTCAGACTTTAGAGGACTTGCTGAGGTCTTGTGTATTGGATTTCGGAGGCAGTTGGGATGACCATTATTTGCCATTGGTAGAGTTCGTCTACAACAACAGCTTTCATTCGGGTATCCAGATGGCACCGTTTGAAACATTGTATGGTAGGCCTTGTCGGACACCCACCCTCTAGGAGGAGGTTGGGGAGGCCCAGTTGCTAGGGCCTCATAGAGCTCAGCAGGAGGCAGAGTTGGTCTGTACTATTAGACGGAGAATGTCAGAGGCGCATGACCGGCAGAAGAGTTATGCTGATCAGAGACGGAGACCACTGGAGTTCTCTACTGGTGACCATGTTTTTCTGTGAGTCTCACCCACGAAAGGGGTGAAGAGATTTGGCCTCAGAGGTAAGCTAGCTCCACGATACATTGGACCTTTCTAGATCTTGGAAAGGATTAGAGCGATAGCTTATCGTTTGGCACTACTACCGTCCTTGGCAGGTGTTCACGATGTATTCCATGTGTATATGCTGAGGAGATATATATCTGACCTGACACATGTGCTGACAGATATCTCAGTTCCTATTCAGCCTGACGTTACCTACGAGGAGGTTTCGGTACGGATCCTAGACCGGAAAGAGTGTCAATTGCAGAACAAGACTATCCGGCTGGTTAAAGTCAGATGGAGGCATCATTCGGATGAGGAGGCTACCTGGGAGCTCGAGGATACGATCTGAGCTCGATACCCCCATCTTTTCACTTGAGGTATGTGGGTTAAATTTACCGTTCAGCATTTATACTCTTTATCTGTTGTTAGTACTTACTGATGGTAGATAACGAAATTTGGGGACCAAATTTTTATTAGTGGGGGAGAATGTAAAATACCGAAAAAGGACAAAGAACCATAAGAGAATTTTTAGAAATTTTCTGGGGATTTTTCGGAGCTCGTATGACGAGTTTAAGGGGATTAAATTTGGGCCCTGGGAAAGCCTGTTTAGGCTATCCCATTTGAACGAGGAAAAGTTTAGTTTTTTCCTTTCCTTTTTATTTTTATTTTTCTTTTCTCCCCCGTCGAACCCGTGCCCGTGCCCTAAGCCTCGCGACGCCGATTACCTCCTTCTTCTCCTCTTCCGCTCGATCCTTACCGTTTCTCCTCAAACTGCACGCGACGGTTCCTCCTCTCTCGCGATTAAAGCTGTGGCCAAGGAAAGCCTCACTTCCTCTTCCTCTCCTTCTCCTGACGCCGAGCAGCGCCAAAGCCTCTCCTCTACCTCTCGTGTGGACGACTCGACGCCGACGATCGTCGGGCACTCCACTCCCACACGCCGATTCTCTTCTCTCCCGACTCCTCTCCATCAACCGACGACATCGCCCAACACCGGGACGCTCGACGGACGTCGAGCCACAACGTCACTAATTTGGTCGCTTCGGTCGATCGCCGTGCCGCCTTCCTCTGCTTCGGCTCGGTACTGTAGTAGCCACTGTTGATCTGTGCCCTAGTTCGGCTAGAGTTGGTGGTGATCGGCTTGCTGGACAGAGGGTTCTCCTTCCTGTGGCTTAACCTTGAGCTTCCACTGTCGATCTTTCTTTCTTCTTGCCCCCCCTCACCCCCTTCATAGGTGAGTGAGGTGAGCATCTTATCTTTGTTGTTCTTCTTCTTATCTGATCACTGGTTGTGGTTCTCTTTTGATATGCGGTTAGGTTATAGATCCAATCAGTAGCAGCTTTGAAACATGTTGGATCCCGGCAAGCAAGTCTTGATTTTGGGTATTTGATTTGGTGATCAATAATTCCAGCTTGCTTCTGTTACATTTTTCAACAGTTGTTCTTGGTCGTGGGTCAACATGGACGACTTTATATTAAGGTAAGGAGTAGGGTAATGAAATGAATATTGTTTATGTGTTGAATTAGGTATGAGGTAGGCTTCATGATTAGCATAATTGATTTAGGTTTGGATTATTAATCTAATGGGTTGATTGGGGATTATGTAACTAACCCTAATTAACCGTTGGATTTAATTTAGGTAGGTTGATGTTTATAGTTTAGGGTTTTTCCCTAAATTATTCTTAAGGATTTTTATTTAGCTATTCATTTGAGTTGCAGCTAAATAAAAATGTATATATATTGGTGACACAGGACTTTAACGCGAGACGAGCATCTTGACGTTGGATTTGGACCGGATTGGGCCTTTCTATTGGAGGCGGGTACCTTGACTTATCTATTTTGATATGTCATGTTGATATGCTTAGTAATATTTAACAAGTAGTAATATTTATGTTCATTTCTGCATTGATATGTCATTATCTATTACCTGAGCATGCTGTATTTATTTCCTGTTGTTGCATTCATGTTTTTTTGATTATATATGACCTTAAGGTACTGACATACCATGCCTTATTATGTTCAGGACATTGATTTATTTACCATACCTGACCTGTGTACCTAGATCATATTATTTGATCCATATATCTTTTGGTACACGTTTTAGTAGAGATGGATAGGATCAGGATATTTCCAGGCTTAGTGTCATGCATCATCTCGCATGATTGCATGCTGTATGATTGTTGATTCCATTATTGTTAAGCACATCGCCAGTTACATGGATGTGCACACACAACCACTCATGAGTTAGTGGTGTTTATCAGGCCGGGTGTGTTGCAGCAGGTTGCTCTGTCAAGGGCTCCATTGGTCCACTCATGGGTAGTGTGACGCAGCATTGTAGCAGGACAGGGATCCCTCCTCTGGACTGGCTCAGGGAGATGAGAGCATTGAGCTCCCCCACTTATGATTTGGGGTAAGGAGGATATGTGTACTCCGACAACATCCCGTCCACTCGGTCACTCAGGAGCAGTGATGACAGAGTGCACGGTTGTCACAGTCCTACCCACTCGGTCTCACCATCGTGTGTGAGACGGCTGACTGGCAGTAGGGGTGACCATGACATGTCATTGGCATCATACGCATTGATGCATTTATTGCTTGTGTTTGCTGCACTTTATATGCTGCATATTTGGTGGATGCATATGTTTGACATGCATACAGGATTTATGATATTCTCGGTCTGACGACCTTGTTATCCTTATACCAGGTCCTGGTTAGTACAGTTTTTCTCCTGTTTATTTCAGTTTGCATTTATTATTCCTATATCAGGAGACTGTACGCATAATTATTGATATTAGTTATTTCTTACTATGCATGTCAGTAGTTATTCGCTGAGGAGTTGACTCACCCCGTTGATATTACTATTTCAGGTTGAGGCTGTCCGGAGATCTCCAGTCGCTAGTCCCCTTGCAGATCGCAAGGATGTTTGTTTGGTCTTTTGGTTTTTCTTATTATACTATCTAGACTGTGTTTTAGACTTGTTTTAGTTTTTGGCACTTGGATCTTGTATGATCCTGTATTATCGTTGGGTTTTATTTGGATATGTTCTGCTACATGCCTGTCTGGACGGCAGAAGAGGTGAGTTGATTTTATTTGCGTCATTGTGATTTGAGTTTTATGGGTGTAGTTGAGTAGGAATATGATTTGAGTTTTATGGGTGTAGATGAGTAGGAATATGATTTGAGTTTTATGAGTGTAGTGGAGTAGGATATTTGAGATGTTTTCCTTATCGTTGCTTTAGTTTGGATTGTGATACTAAACTACGTGGTATGTTATTAAACATATGTTCCGGTCGTGTTGGCCGAGGTATCTGGATTGATGTAGTCAAGTTTCAGATTGTCACCCATACAGGGGAGATGCTGCAGAAATTTCTTCTGGCAGGGACTCCCCCGGGGCGTGACAGCGATGTCACTATAAGATACATCATATAGTTGTTGAATCAATATACAACCCTCGATGTACCAATGATTATAGATATGACCGGGATATATGAGATGAAGGGATCGAACTGTACATTAACCATAATTGACTGATTCTTGTAAGTACTATTTAATGATACCTAGGGAGTCATGGGGTGGTGCTGCTAGACACTCTTACCATGATTCTTTGGGTGCTAATCAGAATTAGTTCTGACATCCTATAATCAATCAGATAAACATAGGATGAGGTTATTATGGGTATGCCCAAATAAAGAATGAGCATCATCCTGAATCACAAAGAGTTGGGAAACCCACGACTAGCTATATCCTTGAACCATTGAGAATTCACACAAGTATTGGTTTCCCTATTTCTCGTCCAGAAAGTTAAATTTAAGTAGTTGAATTTGACGAATAAAGTTTGATGTGATCAAATAGTGAATTGATAACTAAAGTTTGATATAATTAAATGTCATCAATAATATGATTATGATGGACTCACATTATTGAGTTTTAGAAAAATTCTAATTTCCAATGGGCTAAGATGGAAGAAAGGAAAAGGCTAGATTCAATGTATCAGGAGAAGAGAAAGTTTTTTTTTTTTTTTCCTTTTCCACCTCATGCACCACTAACTCTTGAATTTCCCTTTGAGTTTATCATAGCCACCTCTCTTTATTTTCTTTAGAGAAGTTGACAAGACAACCTCTTGATCTTCCTTTGGAGAAGTTGAGAAGACAACCTCTTAATCTTTCCATTAGAGACTTATAAGTAGCCTCCTTAGAGAAAATTATTTAGACAATCTATTCCTCTTTTCCCTTGGAATTTTTTGTAGTTTACTCCTCTTGAAGAATTCAGCAGACCCTCGCTTGGAAAGAAGATAGTAATCTTCTTCCTTATCTTCTATCGAAAGAGTCTCATCTTCTTATGTCGTTACGACCGTCTCAGTGAAAAATGACACTTAATCTCTAGTGCGATCAAGTGTTGGAAAGGAGACTCCGATTGTGGATCGGATTAGCGGGAGGAAGCACAAGTTTAAGGCAAACAAAGATGAACTATTTCACAAATCTTTCTAAAGCATTGCCAAGATATAAAAATGTTAACTTAGGCTTGAACAGAGAGAAAAGTCATTTTATGGTCAGAGAAGGAATAGTTTTGGGACACATGATTTCTGAGAGGGACATTGAGGTTGACAAAGAAAAAATTGAAGTTATAGAAAAGTTATCTCCCCCGATAAATGATAAAGGAGTACGGAGTTTCCTTGGACATGCTGGATTTTATCGATGATTTATAAATGATTTCTCTAAGATATCTAAGCCATTGACCAATTTACTTTTGAAAGACATTGATTTTAATTTTCATCTTGAATGTTTGGAGGTCTTTATAGAATAAAGAAAGCTTTGGTGACAACCCCAGTAATGCAAGCTTTAGATTGGAATCTACCTTTTGAAATTATGCGTGACGCTAATGATTTTACACTTGGGGCAGTGTTGGGACAGAGAAAAGACAAGAAGTTGAATGTCATATACTATGCGAGCAGGATACTCGATGATACACAAGTAAACTATGCCACTACTGGGAAAGAATGGTTTGTAGGATTGAGACTCGTTAGGAGGGGATGAATATCGCTCGTGACTTTTTTACTCTTTTCGAAAAATGTTCGATCGAGTAAAATGCAACAAAAATGAAAGTAAGCAAAAAGCAAACAAATGTTGACACTTTTGGTTTACTTGGTTCAGAGCTTTTGATGATTACTACTCCAAGGAAAACGATTATCGATCGCTTTCGTTGGATAATCCACTATCAGTTCAAAAAAATCTTTACAAAGGCGAGTACAACAGATTTAAGTACAACAATTGAAATTTATACTGACAACTTTTAAGCATCCGAAGGGTTGTGCTTTCGGTTGTCGGAGTTGCGTCACTCGGTGGCCGGAGTCGCGTCGTGGAGTCGCAGGATCATCTTTAGAGCAGCGCGTAGAAGAAAGATTACAAAATGAAGTATATCCATCCCTCTGGTCAAGCACTCCTTTTATGGACTATGAAGGCGTCTTTATCCCCCTTGAGGGCGCCTCCAGCTCAGATTTCTATCCTCGAATCCATGGTATGATAAGCTCCGCTTTCTATGAACTTTATTCGTTTGAAGGCGCCTTCAAGCTCATGGAAGGCACCTTCCATCCGGTATCCAAGGCGCCTTTAGGCACTTTGAAGGCGCCTTCGTGCCTCTTCACGCGGGCCTTCGGCCAAGCCACCCAAGACGCCTCCAACCACCCTGGAGGCGCCTTGAAAACACTGTTCATTGGAGCTTAAAATGTGCTTTTCAATGCCTGCAAGATACGTTAGTCCAAAATACCAAATATATCATGTAAAACAAAATTAGCATAATAAAATATAAATAACAAAACTTCTTGACAGTCTCCGAACTATCCGATTTTGACTTTCAGATTTTTTGAAAACTCTAGGTCGAACCGACGCCTATTGTTCCCTCAACGGGGAACGCGTCCTCATCTACTCCTCTCAGGAGAAATTACCTTTTGCCAGATCGGTCCAAGATGTCTGGACTTTTGCTCAGCGCCCTAGACGTTAGGACTTCATGCTGAACGTCCGATCTCGTCTCGTCCAATCTTCCACCTGGTGTTTGCGACTCCCAGGATTTTCACCTAGTGTCCTCGACACTAGGATTTCGCCCAACGTCTTCGACCCGCCAAGGCTTTGCCAAGTCTCCCGGACTAGGACTTCGATGCCTAACCGCAGTTAGGACTTTCCACCTGCCTAGTCGCAACTAGGACTTTCCTTTGCCTAGTCACTTAGTTCAACTTGTTAGACAACTTAACTTTGAAACCCTTTGCTATTATCAAAACACAGGTTTGATCGTTTGGTGCTCCTTGCACCAACAATCTTTTCCTTTTTTATTATGACAACCTGGTTCAAAAGTTCAGTAAAGATATACAAAAATAGTAAGACGTGAAGAATAATTAACAAGTAAATTTTCAAGTAATATTTTTCAAGTCAAATATAAAATGTCACTCACTTCCCCTTAAACATTACCTTTTCTCAAAATAAAATATTTTACTTTACCTTGAATACCTTTTTCCCTATTTGACATACAAAAAAAATGACTACTATGTAGAGAAAAAAAACTTTAATTTTAAAAATTTAATTTTTTAATCTTTTTCTTTAGGCTCCTCCTGAAAATAACGCTTAACTTTTCTTTTTAAAAAGTATTTTAGCTAAAAGAATCTTAATTTTTAAAAAAAAAATTCAAAGGAAGTTTTTTAAAAATACTTTTCTTTAAAAAAATTCTTAAAAAAAAACTTGACTAAATACTTAGCTTTAAAAAGAGGTAAAAAAAACTTAGCTAAATACTTAGTTTTGAAAATGATTTCTTTGAACAATACTTAGTTAAATACTTAGCTTTGAAAAGTTTTGTCTTGTAAAAAAACATTTATTTAAAAACATAGTTTTTAAAAAGAATTTCTTTTAAAACTTTGAAGAAGTAATTGATTTTGAAAAAGTTTAACCTATAAATGTTTTAAAATATTACCCCAAAATAAAACTTAATTTTTAAGTAAAAAAATAACTACCTATTTTTCTCTCTCTTAAAAAAGTTAAGTAATTTGTAAGGGATAGTAAGTTTAAATAATTCAATTAATGTCTTGATTAATGACTATCACTCTAGAGTCCAAGTATGAAAAAACTTAAGTTTAAAAGCATGGAAATAATTATCTATTTTCTTAATTTTCTATCTCACCCATTCTATGTTATCAAACATGATCAACTTATGAGTTTGTGTGAGATGGAGTTAAGTTCATTTTAAAATTTAAAATTTAAAAATTAATTAACATCTAAAATTAATTATAATTTAAAAATTAATTATAATTTAAAAATTAATTAAAATTTAAAAATAATTATGATTTGAAAGTTAATAAAAATTTGAAAATAATTATAATTTTGATTCGATTTGGTTAATCTTGATTAAGTGTAGGTTAAGTTTGATTAATTTGAATTATATTTTCATTGATTAAGTTAGGTTTAACCTTTAATTAACTAACTTAAACTTAATTCCATCTCACTCTTTTTTTATATTGTTAATCAGGGAACTTTATCTATTTTGTGAGATGATTAATTTTAACTTCAATTTAGATTCAAATCTAAGAATTGATTTACACATGAGTTAAACTAAGGTTTAATATTTAGTAAATTAAATATTTATTTCAATAATTGGCTTCCAGGTTATGACAATGTACTAGGCCTCACAACAATCACTTATAGACAAAGCTTTTTAAAGAAATTAAATATTTAATTTTCTTTCTGAGAATCCTTGGTCTAACTAAACAAGTGTCGATCAAGCCTAGGCCCTTATTTATCCTAATTTAAGCATGTATAAGGAAAAAAGTAGTAAATCAAACATCAATCAGGTTTATTTATAAAGATAGTCTTTCTATTAGTTCTCCTTGGATCATAGCCTCGATAAGATCTATCAAGGTAATGGATGTGATCCTTAGGAATCCAATATTGATCGAGTCTAACTTGATTAGTCAGGTTAGACTTGGGGTGCTTGGACTAGCTTCTTAGTTGATCGATTCACTAAAGACAAGTAAGATTTGAATTGATTTATAGCCTTGTACCCAAGTCCGGTTCATTTGTATATGACCCTTTGTTTTCCAAGAATCAGATTACGGTTCTTGGAACCCAAGGTGAACCGTTCCAACATGTCCTTAAGTTCCTTGACTTTTCAAGTTAGAATTTTCTTCCTCAAGTTGTTTGACTTGAGTTGAAGTTCCAGCTTGAACAGATTCGGCCAAGGAGCTTGGGTTAGTTACTTCCTTGACGCCTTTGATCTCCTCTTAGAGTGACTTGACCCGGAGGTTGGAATTAGCTAGTTTTCTAGATAAGTATGAAATTAAGTTATGCGATCTAATCAGAGAGATGCTTACAATAGGTTGGGAACCTTCTGAGCCAGATTTGGATTTGTGGCATCGCTCGGACTCTGCTTCCGATTTTATCTCAGATTTGGACTTGATGACTTGTTCTCGAGCTAGAAGTGTGAGGAAGCTTGTTTGTCCGAGATCTTTGTCGGAGTCTTCTAATGAAGACTCATTCCACATTTCTTGTAGCACCTTCTTTTTCCGTTGCTTCTTTGTTTCCTTCTACTTTGGACAGTTTACCTTGATATGCCCCTTTTTGTTGCAGTCGTAGTAAGTGACTTCGGACTTGGTTGCGTTGTCTTTGACTTGATCACCTTCTTGATCTCTCTTTTGGTGAATCCCTTCTTCTTCTTGTATAGTTTCCGGACTAGGTTCACAAGTTCAGCGATAATTTTGTAGTCTTCTTCTGAGTTTGATTCATCTTCGAACTCGGGTTCAATCTGGTACTTTTTCTTAGTTTCCTTCGTCTTACTTATACTTGCAACCAATACAATACCTTTCTCAGCCGGAAGTACATTAGTTTGTTTGTGCAATTCAAATTTTGAAAATAATTCATCTAACATAATTTGAGAGAGATCTTTAGAAACTTTGTAAGCATCCACCATAGATGCCCACAAAGTGTTCCTTGGAAAAACATTGAGGGCATATCTTATAGTATCACGATTTTCTACATTCTAACTGATTACGTGAAGAACGTTGAGCAGGTCTTGGATCCGAGCGTGATGTTGATTCGCTGACTCACCATCCTGCATTTTATATTGTATAACTTATTCAAAATTAAGTCTCGTTTGCTTACCTTAATGCCCGAGATACCTTCGTGCAACTCCATTATATTTTCCCATAATTCTTTGGCGCTGTTGAAGGGGCTGACTCTGTTCAACTCTTCTTTGGTTAAACCACAATGGAGGATCTGGGTTGCCTTTGCATCAACTTCAATCTTCTTACAAGTTGGTGTGCCCCATTTGTCGCAGGGGACAAGAGCTCCGTCTTCAGCGGGCCGTCTAGATGATTATCCATATTTCCACTTGCGTTTTGAGGTGGTAGTCCATTCGAATCTTCCAGTAGTCGAAATCTTTGTCGGAGAACAGTGGTGAGTGTACGGTGTTGTAGCCTTCTTGGTATGCCATTTGAAGGAATCTTGCACACAAAAATGAAAGAGCAAAGAGTACCAAGACTTAATCTTGGTTAGTAATGCGGTATGAAAAGAGATTGTACAACTCGAGTGGTGTTTGCACCGACTTCAAGAGACGAAAAACCCGATTGTGAAAAAGAAATCTGATAAAAAAGGGTGATGACAGCAATTTCATGGAAAAAATGAAATAATAAAATAATAATAATAAAAAATATAATGTCAAATTTTGTCAAACGCAATATTTTTCCAATTCTGACTAATGGCAAAAAAATAAAATTGGAAAAATATGAGAATTTTTCAAAAAAATTGAAGGCAATAACAATGAAAGGTGTAGGAGAAAGATTGCAATGATTTACCAATTGTAGGATCGAGACGCGCTAGAGGGGGGTGAATAACGCTCGTGATTTTTTCACTCTTTTTGGAAAATGTTCGATCGAGTTAAATGCAGCGGAAATGAAAGAAAGGAAAAAGCAAACAAATGTTGACACTTTTGATTTACTTGGTTCAGAGCCTTTGATGACTCCTACTCCAAGGCCAGCGATCACCGACCGCTTTCGTTGAATAATCCACTATCAGGTCAAAAAATCTTTACAAAAATGAGTACAACAGATTTAAGTACAACAATTGAAGATTATACCGACAACTTTTAAGGGTCAAGAGGGTTGTGCTTTCGGTTGTCGGAGTCGCGTCGTGGATTCGCAGGATCACCTTTAGAGTAGCGCACAGAAGAAAGATTGCAAAAATGAAGTATATCCAGCCCTTTGGTCGAGCACTCCTTTTATGGACTGCTGAAGGCGTCTTCAACCCCTTGAGGGTGCCTCCAGCTTGAGTTTCTATTCCTGAATCTACGGTACCGATAAGCTCTGCTTTTTGCGTACTTCATCCATTCGAAAGCGCCTTCAAGTTTATGGAAGGTGCCTTCCATCTGCGGTATCCAAAGCGCCTTTAGGCACTTTGAAGGTGCCTTCACGCCTCTTCATGCGGGCCTTTAGCCAAGCCACCCGAGATGCCTCCAACCATCCCGGAGACGCCTTGAACACTGTTCATCCGAGCTTAAAATGTACTTTTCATTCTCTGCAAGATACGTTAGTCCAAATTACCAAATATACTCTGCAAAACAAAGTTAGTACAATAAAATGTGAATAATAGAACTTCTTGATAGTCTCCGGACTGTCCAGTTCTGACTTTCAGATTTTTCAGAAATCCTAAGTCGGATCGACGCCTACTGTTCTCTCAACGGGGAATGCGTCCTTACCTACTTCTCTCAGGAGAAATTATCTTTTGTCAGATCGGTCCTCCAGACTATCTAGACTTTTTCTCAGCGTCTAGGACATTAGGACTTCATGTTGAACGTCCAATTCCGACCCGTCCAGTCTTCTACCTAGTGTCTGCGACCCTCGGGATTTTCCCCCGACAGCTCCCGAACCAGGACTTCGATGCCTGACCGCAGCTAGGACTATCCACCTGCCTAGTCGCAACTATGACTTTCCTTTGCTTGGTCACTTAGTTCAACTTGTTAGACAAGACAACTTAACTTTGAACCCCTTTTCCATTATCAAAATATAGGTTCGATCGTCTGGTGCTCCCTGCACCAACACTGTTAGCCGTAGTATTTACATTTAACAAATTCAGATCATACATTGTGGGATCCAAGGTGATAGTTTAAATTGACCATGTAGCAATTCGATATCTTTTGAACAAAAAGGATGCAAAGTCCTGACTCATTCGATAGATATTATTCTTTCAGGAGTTTGATTTAGAAATAAAAAATAAGAAAGGGTCGGAAAATATAGTTGCAGACCACCTCTCTTGATTGAACCAGGATGATAAGGAGGGGAGGGATAACAATTTACTGATTAATGACTCTTTTTTTGATGAGCAACTTTTGACAGTTAGAAGTTCAGGAGCTCCATGGTATGTAGATTTAGCTAATTTCCTAGCATGCAAGATTTCACCTCCGGGGTACACTTATCAACAAAATAAGAAATTTTTGGCAGATGCTAAATATTATATTTGGAATGAACTGTTCTTACATAAAAGATGTGCAGATGACATCTATAGAAAGTGTGTTCCAGATGAGGAGATTTATGACATCCTTCACCATGGTCATTCTTTAGCTTACGGTGGACATCCAAAAGCTATGAAAACTGCAGCAAAAGTTTTACAAACCAGATTCTATTGGCTACACATATTCAAAGACGCAAGAGATTTTGTAATGGGATGTGATCACTGCCAGAAGATAGGGAACACCTCTAAGAGATAGGAAATGCCGCAAAATACTCTTTTGTAAGTTGAACTTTTTGACGTTTGAGGTGTGAATTTTATGAGACCTTTTCCTGCATCCATGGTGAACAAGTACATTCTAGTAGTTGTCGATTGAGGCCGTTGAATCTCCATCTTGTGATGCCAGGACAATTATTAATCTGTTCAGAAAAGTTATCTTTCCCATATTTGGAGTCCCACGGGCAATGACATTTCAGAAATTTGTTAAAGAAATATAGAGTGCGACATAAGATAGTCACCCCATATCATCCTCAAATGAGAAGACAAGTAAAAATATCAAATAGAGAGATTAAAAGCATTATGGAAAAGACGGTTTTATCATCCCGAAAATATTGGACCCTTAAATTAGTTGATTCATTATAGGCATATCGGACAAATTATAACACTCCCATAAGAATGACTCTATTTCGACTAGTTTGTGTGAAACTCTGTCATCTTCCCGTAGAATTGGAGCATAGAGCTTATTAGACAATTAAGCAGATAAACTTTGATGTAAAGATAACTACAAAATAAAGGAAACTTCAACTGAGCGAGTTGGAAAAATCCGGCAGGATGCATACAAGCATGTCAAATTGTATAAGGAAAGAATCAAGATATAACATAACAAGCATATCATAAGAAGAGAATTCCATCAAGGCAATTGGGTGTTGTTATTCAATTTAAGACTTAAGCTTTTCCCAGAAAAACTAAAATCAAAATGGTCAGGGCCTTTCTAAGTACAGAAGGCATATTTATTTGGAGCCATAGATATTTGGAACAAGATATTAGGACTTTTAAAGTAAATAGACAAAGATTGAAGAAATATTATTCAAACATGCAAGTGGATGAAGGTGAAGTACAATTTTTCCTTGAACCACCTAACCCAAATTAAGGAGTGTTGGTTAGTATGTAGGCACCTCTTTTGCAAATATCGTTTAATGATGCTTGCTTTAGATATTTTTCCTTTGTTAAGTGATTTAGTCATCACTTTTACATCATAGGTTTAGTGTTGTTGATTTTTTGGATTTAAAATGAAGCATAATATACATTGTCCTGTCCTTTGAAGCATAATTTTTATGATTGGTGATACCATGTTAATATGCTCTCTTGATTTTGGCAACTCATATCTTCCTATCGTATTATAGTAAAATTCTACAAAAACATTATTGAGTTAATTTGGTTTCACCATAAGTCTGATAGTTTGACCATTACACTTCACTTATGGTTGATTCCGAAAGGTGGATTTAATACAAAATTGTCATGATTCATTTGCCAGACTAGTGCCACAGTGGTCATAGGTCTCAATATTTTAGTTACAGTAAAACATGAATGCTGCATTCTGCAAACAAAAATAATTAGAGATAGAAAATAGTTATCATGGGTGGAAATGATAAGATGTCCTTTTGAGACCGAGTTAGGTTATTGGAGAAACACCTATCCATTTGTTAGAGCATACCTTTAAGACTTTGTGTTAGGAAGAGGGGACTAATCTCGCGTATGACAGGTAAGTGCTTAACGCTGAAAAACCTTGGGAACACAATAAAATGATGACTTGGCAATGGAGGAACTTGAAACCTTAGGAACAAACTATGCATTGTACGCGTAAACTAGCTTGTAGGCCTGGTGAAACTTATTGAATGCCTTTGCTTGAAAGTGATACTATTTGATACGATTAGATGAATTTATTGAA
This sequence comes from Zingiber officinale, assembly GCF_018446385.1. Lineage (NCBI taxonomy): Eukaryota > Viridiplantae > Streptophyta > Magnoliopsida > Zingiberales > Zingiberaceae > Zingiber > Zingiber officinale. The sequence continues at coordinate 114,685,915 of NC_055999.1, forward strand.
GCTTGGGAGAGAGTTATTCACATACATTTTAGATATTGATATTTATTTGAGGACAAGTAAAGGATTGGTCTGGGGAATTTTAATATACGTATTTTATATAAGATTTTTGTTATATTTTGACACACCTTTTGACCTATTGTGTATCCATATATTTCATAATATCATACATTTATACTTTATTTTGATACTTTTCCATTCCAGAGAACTGCTTTGTATATTTCTTTTGATAGGGCGTGAAAAGGAGTAAAAATGGAGATTGAAGATCAATGGATATAGTTCACAGCTTGCCATGCATCAATCGGAAAACCAGTCCAGTACACGTGCCAGCCGACACGAGCCATGCTCCTATCAGTCGAACTGGTGACGGGCATCCATGCCCACTGGCACGACCCATGGCCAATGCTCCTCTGCTTTAGCTGAACCTAACACAGGCATCCGGGCTTGCCGACACAGTCCGTTCTCTGTTCGGCCAACTCCCCTTGGTAGCCACTGCACTCAATACGAGCTTCCATGCTGACTGACAAGGCCCGTGTCGGGCACTCTCCCTTTGCATATAAAGGCTGATCTCATCCCCTTAAGAAGGGATCTCGATTTGGAGCCGCCCTAGAGGCAGCTTGAGAAGATGTTCTAGAGGGGATCTGACACTGTCTACGCTTGGAAGATGGATCGGGAGCATTTGGAGAAGAAATCTTGGAACGAGCTTAAGTTTTTCTTCTCAATTTCTGAATTTTTTAATTTGTATTTCAATTGTAACTCCATATCTATGGAGTAGATTCTTAATTCTAGGATTAGAACCCTTTGTGATGTGAACACTCTTTTGATTGATTTATTAATATTTAATCTTTCTTATTCAATGATATGTTGATTTATGGTCTGGATCTACTATGTAAATATGATCTCAATGCCAAAAACATGAGATTCGTATCCCATGAGGATTTGGGGATGAATCGGAAGGAGAATCCAATCCTCCAACCCGTAGAAAATTGAGACGCAGAGAGTTGGCTACGAAAGTAGATCAGTATGCCGCGAGGAGCAATGGACAATCATTGATCTTAATGGATCAATCCCAATTCATTGTCACACAGTAGGAGAAGGGTTATTTGGGGTTCGCGAGATATTGTGATAGGGTATCTTTATGGAAGCGATCCCTGATTTCAACCACTCCGAAAGTAGGCGATGAGTTGAAATTGGTACGCTGATGTAGTTCTAGAAGTTTACATCATATACATAGGATAGTCTACCTACATAAACCAATATTGAGGATAGAAAATCAAATATATATCAAGTGTTTACTAACATAATGGTGAAACTAAAGTTCTAGAATTGCCTTCATTAATCGATTTCTCTCGATTTACTCTATTTTTCTACTATTTTCTTGATCAAGCTTTCTCTCTCTCTTCTCTTTACCCTAGTCTTTTGATTTTCTCATTCTTGACACTCTTTACCCTAGTCTTTTGATTTTCTCATTCTTGACACTCTACAACAGTGATTAGTCTATATAATTACATTTGTTTAGTAAGATTTTCCACATCAATGACTAATCCATCCATGAATTTCGCCCTCTACAAGCTAGTACTTGATCACCAGCCCTTATGTCTCCTCGGATGGATCTAGTGGCTAGCGCATGAGGTATTGCCACAATGAGGTCTGGGGTTCGAATCTCGACAAAGCCGAGGTAAATACCTCCCGTATGTGCTAGTCACTATTCCAAAGGCTAGTAGCCGCCAGTGATTTACCTCCTCCGTGTTGGCTTTGGGATGGGTTGGCGGGGTGCTGGAGGCGAGCGTATTCACCTTATTACCACAATTGATCACCAGTTCTTATGAGTTCGATATCTTTATTACTTGACGACGAAATCGTGCACTTGTGATTTTCTACATCAATCACTAATCCATCCTTCCTCATAAAGTAAACAACGAAATTTTTTTCCTGCTCTCCCAAGTAAACAGAGCATTAAATGCCCACGGGAATAGCAGAGCTAGAAATTATTATTTATCTGAGCTAATACTTATTTTCTGTGATCTACCCAAGCTAATCGTCGATAATTTAGAATTAATAAAAAGTCCTGATATATAACAAAATAATATTAAAAATATAATATAATATTAAAAAAGTGGGCCAGGCAAATGCCTGGTAGATTAATACTTCCCTCCGGCGCCCATGTCTTTGCATTATCCGCTGATTAAATAGAGAGTCGCCTTCCTTTCCCACAACATCACCATGGAGTTGTTCGTCCGCGTAGCATCCACTTTCTCCATGCCACGCAAAGACTTAAAGAGCCTACGAAGATCGTAAGTAAATCGTATAAACATATAGATGCAATAAAGATTTATAATTTGTTAATTGAGTCGATGCAATTGTGTTTGATTTAATTTGCTGGTGCAAAGACATTAGGCGTTGAGAGTGAAGAAAATGGAGAGGAAAATGCATGCACGTGAGGATAGAGCATTATTTCAATTGTTTCGATCATGTTTGTGCTCACCGCGACAACCTCGATGCCTGATTCACCCCCAAAGCCGATTTAAATCCCACTAATGATCAATCATTTGGTTTATTTTTTTCCTCTCATTCATGTTCAATATTGTTGCAGGAAGTGATCTTCAACTCGAAGGAGAAGACAATGGAGTTGAGCTAATTGCAGAGGACGAAAGTGGATGGGCACGACGTCGCGACATATGTGCTCGACATACTTCTGTTTTCGATGATGAGACCGCTAGCTCGTTTAACACCTGCACCACTAGCGACCGCATCATCAAAAATAGGAGCATGTCGTGCACATATGTCGAGACGCGGTACCCATCCAATTCGCCCTCTACAAGTAGCTCAATTTCACTGTCTTCTCCTTCGAGTTGAAGATCTCTTCCTGCAACAATATTCAACATGAGTGAGAGAAAAAAATAAATCAAATAATTAAGAATTAGTTGGATTTAAATTGTCCTATGAAGTCTAGGATGAAGCGTGCATTGAAGTTGTCGCAACGGGCACAAATACTATTTCCGATCGAACCAGTTGAGACAAAGCTCCAATTCTCTCCTCATGTGCATGAATTCCCTCACCTTCTTTACTCTCGACGCCTTATGAAAATCATTGCAATTGCAAATTAAATCACACACAATCGCATCAACTCATTTAACAAATTATAAATTTTCATTGCATCTATACATTTATACAATTTACTTATGATTCTCGTAGGCTCTTCAAGTCTTTGCACGGAATGGAGTGGACACTATGCGGAAGAATAACACCATAGTGAGGTTCACGGTGGGCGAGTGCCCTGGCTACGCGGGAGAGTAGCCGCTGTGAACCACACCTAAACTCTTCCCCCCTCCGTCGATCTCTCTGAGATCTAGGGATATGATAAATGGCTACGGGACCGGTTGAGGTGAGTAAGGGAGGATTGCTGGAGGTGGCTGGTAATAGCTGGCTTCACGCGCTCGACAAGGGGTGATGCAGCACAGCGTGGCGGAGGTGAACAGGGGAGAAACAATGACGTTAAAATAAAAACCTAGGTTTTAATTAATGAAACTTAGGTTTATTAAAATTAGAGAAATGATATTCATCTAGAATTTTCATCTAGAAAATTCATCTAGATAGACACATAAATGATGGGCCCACAAAAAGTGAAATGGTGGGTCCAATCATTTATGTGTCTATCTAGATGAATTTTTTAGATGAAAATTCTAGATGAGTATCACAACTCTTAAAATTAATTCCCAAGTTAATTAGGTATTCTAAACAGGTTTTCTAAGTAACGAATTTATGCCGATGATAATATCTAAAAATTCCATTCAAATTCTGAAAATTCTAATAAAAATCATATTTATTTCTATATTTATTATTAGTTATTTTAATATTTAGGATTAAACTAATTTAAAATATTTAACTTTTATATATATATATATATTAAAAAATTGGTGAAAACTATTCCTAAATTAACTTTACCTCTTGACTCAGATTATTTAATTATTGAAACAGATGACTATGACACTGGTTGGTATCTTATATCGCAAAATATCCAAATATGAACCTAAATCAACATAAGCCTTATGCCGATATACCTCTGGAAAATACTACGAAAAAGGACACTTGACATCTTTAGATTATGAAATCTTAGCTGTTATTTACTGCTTAGAAGCTTTTAGATTATTTATTTGTAACAAATCAGGAAATCTTATTAGAACAGACTGTGAAACCATAGTTAAATATGGTCAACAAACGAAAACAGTTAGAAAAGGCCTCAGTATAAAGCGTTGATTAAAATTTACAGATACCATAATCAACAAGAGACTTAAGATACAATGGGAACATATAAAAGGGGTTAATAATTCCTTAGCAGATATATTATCATGACTTCTACATTAATTTTTTTCTTTTTGAGCTTATAGGATGGGCAGATCAAAGAAAGTTCATACTTTTTCCACAAAAATCATGCGTTTGGGTACTCAGGATTTATAGTTATTCACACAACCAGAAGATCATTTTCGATTTGCAGGCAGAGACAGACTTAATCAAATCCAAAATTGTCTTATTGACAATATTTGGCATATCCCTACACTTCCAGGGAGCTCTGGACATAAAATTGCTGTGATTAACGCTCTTCCAACTATTTCCTTACTACTATCCAAAAACCAGTAGGAAAGAAATTTTCCTGTTGCGTGATATTTTCAGGACCTCAGGCAGGGGTATACTCTAGATGGGAAGAAACCAACTTAGCCATTCAAAAGTTAGAACATCCATACTTTAAGGGATACTATTCGCTTGAAGAGGCATTTACAGCAGCCAGAGCCCATCTAAGGCCACATTTCTTTAGTACAACGCTGCAAACGACACCAATACAAGCTACTAGCCCTGATACAAATACTTTCACTTATGCTCAAATTGTACAACATACTCCTGAAAATAGCCTGGCAGAGACTCCTATCAGACCAGAGTACTTAACTTTAGCCCAATTGAAGGAACAAAATAAGACTACAGCTTTACAACGAGCATCTGAGGTGCGCCTGGCAGGATTACCGAATACTATTCCTGAAGACATTCATACTTATGTTCGTAGTTTGGCCGAAAAATCTACTTTACAAACTTTTATCGAATTATGTGAAGCCCTAAAATCTTTTCACAAAACACCTGAAGGAATGACCATTGTATATGAAACTGAATCCAGCCCAAAACTTAAATGCCAAAAGAAAGGACCACCTTGTCTAGAATCAGATAAATACGGATGTCAATGTCAACTTCTCTATGCTTTTAGAAGAGCTAACATGGATTATGAATCCTACATCACTACATCTTACAAAGGAAGACAAATTACCCCTTTTACTCTTCTTGACTATGAATTCCTACATAAATTATGGGTTGATGACCCAGATTCAGTAAAATATTTCCCAAAGAAACTTGGTACTGTTATTTCTATTGCTTTGGAAGAAGAAGAAATGTTTGTGGTATGCACATTTGACAGCACTCCTTCAGAATAGCTGTTAAAATTGACTTAAATGAAGTTAGAGGTTACTAAGCCGAGCTAGACGACTATCCTACAGACCCGGACTATGATTGGGAAGCTCCTCCCTCCTTTTCTGACAAACTTAAACACTGGAGAGCTTCAGTCCAAGGGATGCATTGGGGCTGGGACCGACTTGAAGAATCGTTTACTGAAAAAATTTATTGGCCGAAGGATATGGGTACCAGATTCTTTCCTTTTCACTTTACTACTCAGCATACTACTCTGTTTCAACACTACCAAAAGAAGACTAAAAGAATGAGTAACAAGAGGTCAGCAAGCTCCGCCCTTTTAGCTAGGGCCTACCGAGCTGCCTTAGCCAGACGCAGAGCACCAATCCAAACCTCCAGCTCACAAGCACCATCATTGAACTCAACAGGAGAAGCTAACATTAATAATATGGCTGACAGCTAAGACTACTACAACAGTACTCAACAGTTCCACCACTAAGACAGTACTACTTTCCACCCGTCTCACTTTTTTAGATGCTTTCCTTCACCCACACAAACCTTACTTTCCACCTGTCTCACTTTTCTAGATGCTTTCCTTCATCGCCAAGCAAGTGCTTCCTTCCTCCCGAAGAGATCTCTCCCTAAACCCTATAAAAGGCCCTTCTCTTCTGCCTTCTAAGGCATCCACCAGCAACTCTCTTTCCCTCTCTCTCTTTGCCTCCCCATACTCCCTTATTCTCAAGCTCTCTCTGAACGTCCTTCCTCTCTTTCTGTAAGTATGTAAGACATGCCTATTTCAGTATGTAATATCTAAATATTTTTGTTTCAGTATGTAATTTCTGCTTGCAAGTCTGTAAAATAGTTTTCTTCCTGAATGTATATGTTGTATGTGCATGTAAAATATCTAGCTCAATAAAACATAATATTACTTCTCTTTTAGATCTTCTTCAGTCCTTATCTAAGTAACTTAAAGGTGAACAGTAACTGTAAAAGAATAAGTAAACCAAAATAAGACCTGTGCTGGCTTAAGAAGGCCATTGAGTAGTCATCATCTGACATAATCAAGGCATTTGGTTTCCTTGTAGCTCTTTAGCATGTGAGGCTCACTAGAAGACCTGAAGACCAAGTTAAAAAAAAAACAGAGCCTTAAGACCCTATTCGGACCTTTTATGAGCAAGCTGCAATTTCCACTATGAGGCATCTTTAGATTATTTCCAACAATTTGCATAATCCAAAGACATTGACTATAGCAATTCTGCCTTAGTTAGCCAAGGAGATCAAATTCTAGTACAACAGAACAACACAATTGTATCATAATAGTACAACAGAACAACACAATAGTGGTGGCACTATTGAATATAATTGTAGTAGTCTTAGCTGTCAACTATATTATCAATGTTATCATCTCCTGTTGAGTCCAATGATGGTGCTTATGAGCTGGAGGCTTGGATTGGTGCTCTGCGTCTAGCTAAGGCAGCTCGATAGCCTCTGGCTGAAAGGGCGGAGCTTGCTAACATTTTATTACTCTCATTCTTTCTGTCTTCTTTTGGTAGTGTTGAAACAGAGTAGTATGCTGAGTAGTAAAGTGAAAAAGGAAAGAACCTGGTACCCATATCCTTTGGCCAACAATTTTTTCGGTAAACGATTCTCCAACCAGGAGATAAGTATCTGGTCTTCAAGTCGGTCCCAACCCCAATGTGTCCCTTGGACTGAAGCTCTCCCGTGTTTAAGTTGGTCAGAAAAGGAGGGAGGAGCTTCCCAATCACAGTCCGGGTCTGTAGGATAGTCGTCTAGCTCGGCTTGGTAACTTCCAACTTCATTTACGTCAATTTTAACTAAATGTCGGGCTGACTCGATTTTGAGGTCCAGCCATTCTGAAGGAGTACTGTCAAATGTGCATACCACAAATGTTTCTTCTTCTTCCAAATCAGTAGAAACAACAATACCAAATTTCTTTGAAAAATCTTTTGCTGAATCTGGGTCATCAACCCATAATTTATGTAAGAGTCCATAGTCAAGAAGAGTAAATGAGGTAATTTGTCTTCCTTTGTAAGCTGTAGTAATGTAGGATTCATAATCCATGTTAGCTCTTCTAAAAGCATAGAGAAGCTGACATTGACATCCGTATTTATCTGATTCCAGACAAGGTGGCCCTTTCTTTTGGCATTTAAGTTTTGGGCTGAATTCAACTTTATATACAATGGTCATTCCTTCAGGAGGTGTTTTGTGAAATGCTTTTAGGGCTTCACATAATTCTATAAAAGTTTGTAAAGTAGATTTTTCGGCCAAACTGCGAACATAAGTATGAATGTCTTCAGGAATAGTATTCGATCATCCTGTCAGACGCACCTCAGATGCTCTTTGTAAAGTTGTAGTCTTATTTTGTTCCTTCAGTTGGGCTAAAGTTAAGTACTTTGATCTGATAGGAGTAATGTTGTGTTCTGTTGATGAAGTCTCTGCCAGGCTATTTTAAGGAGTATGATGAACAATTTGAGCATAAGTGAAAGTATTTGTATCAGGGCAAGTAGCTTGTATTGGTGTCATTTGCAGAGTTGTACTAATAAAGAAATGTTGCCCTAGTATGGGCTTTAGCTGCTGGATATCATAGAGAGATTCTTAGGAGGTCTTAGTGTATGTGATGGTCTAGAAAAACTTTCAACTTGTGTTTTTGTTTGTAGAGCCATTAGAAGGTGAATCTTGTATTTTTAGAAACTTATAAGTGGAAGGTGGGTGTTTCATAATAGTTGTTCCTAGGGAAAGTTTATATTTTCTAATGTTTGTTTTAGATCTTGTGTATGAGTATTTTTATATATGTGGTTTTCCAAAGTAAGAATTTGGTTTTCTAAGACTGTAAGTCTATAATGTAGAGAAATAAGTAGTGCTAGAATTTGATCTCCGTGGTTAACTAAGGGAGAATTGGTATAGCCAATGTCTTTGGATTTTACAAATTGTTGGGAATAATCTAAAGCTGCCTCGTAGTGGGAATTAGAAAATTGTAGCTTGTTCATAAAAGGTCCGAATAGGGTCTTAAGGCTCTGATACCAATTTTTTTTTTTTTTTTAAACTTGGTCTTCTAGGTCTTCTAGTGAGCCTCACCTGCAAAAGAGCTACAAGAAAAACAAATGCCCTGACTATGTTGGATGATGGCTACTCAATGGCCTTCTTGAGCCAGCACAGGTCTTATTTTGATTTACTTATTCTTTTATAGTTACTGTTCATCTTTGAGTTACTTAGATAAGGACTGAAGAAGATCTAGAAGAGAAGTAATATTATGTTTTATTGAGGAAGGACTTAGATATTTTACATGCACATACAACATAGACATTCAGGAAGAAAACACATTCAGGAAGAAAACTATCTTATAGACTTGCAAGCAAAAAATTACATACTGAAACAGAAATATTTAGATATTACATATTGAAATAGACATATCTTACATACTTACAGAAAGAGAAGAAAGACGTTCAGAGAGATTGAGAATAAGGGAGTGTGAGGAGGCAAAGAGAGAGAGAGACGGAAAGAGAGTTGCTGGTGGATGCCTTAGAAGGTAGATGAGGAGGGCCTTTTATAAGCAAGAGGGGAGAGATATCTTGGGAGGAAGGAAGCACTTGCTTGGCGATGAAGGAAAGCTTCTAGAAAAGTGAGACAGGTGGAAAGTAAGGTTTGTGTGGGTGAAGGAAGGCATCTAGAAAAGTGAGACAGGTGGAAAGTAAGGTTTGTGTGGGTGAAGGAAGACATCTAGAAAAGTGAGACAGGTGGAAAGTAGTACTGTCTTAGTGGTGACACTGTTGAGTACTGTTGTAGTAGTCTTAGCTGTCAACCATATTATCAATGTTATCTTCTCCTGTTGAGTCCAATGATGATGCTTGTGAGTTGGAGGCTTAGTTGGTGCTCTAAGTCTGGCTAAGGCAGCTCGGTAGCCTCTGGCTGAAAGGGCGGAGCTTGCTAACCTCTTGTTACTTATTCTTTCTGTCTTCTTTTGGCAGTATTGAAACAGAGTAATATGCTGAGTAGTAAAGTGAAAAGGAAAGAAAGTGGTACCCATATCCTTTGGCCAATAAATTTTTTCGGTAAACGATTCTCCAACTAAGAGATAAGTATCTGGGTCTTCAAGTCGGTCCCAGCCCTAATGCGTCCCTTGGACTGAAGCTCTCCAGTATTTAAGTTGGTCAGAAAAGGAGGGAGGAGCTTCCCAATTACAGTCCGGGTTTGTAGGATAGTCGTCTAGCTCGGCTTGGTAACCTCCAACCTCATTTATGTCAATTTTAACTAAACGCCGGATTTCGTTTAGATCTAGTAAAAAGATTTGTACTTCTCTACGTTATATAGATCTATATAATGTAAGTATGTGTCGGATTTCGTTTGACATAAATTCTCTACCATGTTTTTTTACTATATATATATATATATATATATATATATATATATATATATATATATATATAACACAGGGCAAAAATATTTTAACCATTAGGACGTTAAACTAATTCCATTCCTAGTGCTTCCAGTAAACATTGATTACATGGTAATTGAAATTGTTGGATGTGAATTAGGATGAGGAGAATTTCAAAATTCGATTCTAAAGCCGTTGAAGCCCTATTTAAGTATGCTTCAGGAAAATACAAAAAAAAGGGGGTCATTTAACTTACCTAAATTATGAAATTTTAATAGTAATTTATTGTCTTGATGCAGTTAGAAAGAAATTATTATTAGAACTGACCATGTAGCCATTGTTAAATGCAATCAGCAAACAAAGTGTTCAAGGAAAAATTATAGTACAAAAAGATGATAATAAATTTATAGACACAATCATAAACAGAGGATTATAAATCTACTTTTAACATATAAATTGAATAAATAATTCTCTTGTAGACACACTTTATCTAAACTTTATATGGATAGATAAAAGAAGATAAGAATATCGCAATGAAAACCATGAGATTTGGAAATCAAGAACTATAGTAGTTAACTAGACATGAGGAGCAATTCTATTTTTCCTCAAGAGAAAAACTTGATAACTTACAAATTTGTCTATCCTAGGAAGTGTTAACTACAAAATTTCTATCATAAAAGTTTTATCCAATTACTTTCTAACAACATTGCAAAAATCAAAAGATAATAAATTCTCTTGCTATGTAGTCTTTTCTAAAATACAAGCAAAAGTTTACTATGATGGGGAAGAAATATAAATAGTCATACAAGGAGCGAAAAACCATGCAAGAGATTTTTCTTCTTTAAATAAAGCATTTACTTTAGCTATGACAATATATGCCCTAATTTTTTTATAGGTAGGCAAAAAATTTTAGTCCGACAAACTTCAGTTAGACAAAACTTATGCGCAATCAACTGTTGAGCCTAAAAATACAACCTTATTCATAGGCCCAATTAGTTGACTTTGGCCCAAATTAAAGCCAAAGTGGTCATTAATTTAGAATAAAGAACTTTAGAATCAATACTTCTGGGTTTCCTAATACTATTCCTGAAGACATTTCTACATATGTTTGTTGTATGATTGAAAAATTAACTTTTCAATTTTTTTTGGACTTATGTAGACTACTCAAAATCCTTCATACAAGCCCTCTCGAAGGTATGACAATCATATATGAAGTTGCGTTCAGTTATAAATTGAAATGTCAGAACATCTCTAAATCCTACGACAATTCAATGATCTATGGTTATTAACTACCCCATACAACTTCAGAGGCAAACTAATTACGCCCTTCATATTTATGGATTACAGACTCCTTCAAAAGCTATGGATGGATGACTTAGATTCAGTTAGAGATTTTCCAAAGAAACTGGGCAGTATTACAGTTGAGGCACCTAAAGAAGAAATGCTCATCATTTGAATGTTCGAAAGTTCTCTACCAAAGTGGATTGATCTGAAAATCGAACCAGCAAGACATCTATTCAAAAACAGATATTCATGAGATGAATGGCCTTCAACTCAAACTTGAAGAATATCCCTCAGATCCAGACCTTGATTGGGCAGCACTCTCTGACTCAGCAAACCAACTTAAGTACTGACTTGCTTCTGTCCAAAGCAATAACTGGTTATGTGACCAGTAGGACGATCCATCCAATTATCTCTTATTCGGTGAAACTTACACTTAAAAAATCTATTGGCCAAGGGATATGAGCACTCAATTCTATCGTTTCAACTTTATTACTGAACACACAACCCTATATCAGCATTACCAAGAGAAGATAAAAAATGGGTAAGAAAGAAACTAGCCAAAGTAGTAAATTCGGCTAGAGCATACTTAGAAGCTCAACCTAGAGCTAACACTCATGCCCGAGCTACCGGGAGTCCTGTTACTAGATTCCATCAAACAATAAAACTTTGACAACATGATGAAACTTTGAAGAAGGTGTAAGCCATAACATCATCACACCAAAAATGTAAGTCATGATGTCTGACAACACTTATTTCTCCACCAACTTTCTTCAGTGGAGAAGACTTTATTCTCAACTTACTCTTATTTTCCTCCGTGGACAATTCCTATTTCTACTTCCTTTGTCCCTAACTCATCCTAAATGAACACCTCAACTTTCTTTCATTCCGAACCAAGCTCTTCTTATTCCTTTATAAATACAACTCCTCTTATAGTTCAGAAAAGGCATCACAGATCGTGCAAGAAGAACCAGAGCAAGTATAGGTGAGTGCGTGTACAAGTGTGCTTTAAATTTTTATACTTACGTAATTTTCTTCCTATAGTTTTCTATGTAAGTTTGTAAGCATCTACTTTCTACATTCCTTTCCTTTCTAAATAAGGTTTGTCTATGCTTGCTGCATATTTCAATAAGAATTTTCCGTATAAAAAATTAAATCGTTCTATTAGGTCATAGAAAAGGCTCTGCCTTGTTATTTTTATTTTAAAAAAATTTAATCTTATTAAATCTGCCTTGTTTAAGTAACTTTGATATGAACACTAACTATATAAAGAATAAGCAAAATCTTGATCGGATAACTCATGTACATGCAAAGGAAGGCAATCAACCTAACAATCATGAAGATAGTCAGGGCAACGATTCAATTGTGAGATCCTTTACTGGTGAGATTCACTAAAAGTAAATAGATTAAGTATTAGGATAAAAGAATAAGTATCCTCTCTCTTAGTCACTCAAAATCAAAACCCAAAAAACACTCTAAAATAATTCTAAATCAACTCAAAACAACTTCTAAAACACTCAGACTCATCTAGACTCAACACTCAACCAAAAAACAAAGATTGGTTTTTGGTAAAAACACTGAAAACCCCGAATAGAGCTTAAAAACTTCAATGGAGCCCCTGAAATATTAAATCGAAGCCTAAAAACTCCAACGAAGCCCCTGAAATATTTGTATCAGAGCATTAAAGATCCTTTAGACCATGAATGTCTTTTAGTTCTAGACTTCCGCAACTTTCAGAGAATAGACTTTTTTGACCTGGCTTCACACTTTCTAGCTAGAAAAATTATTACTTCTAACCAACATAAACATCGCTGCTATGTCAGATCTTGGAAATATGCCAATTGTTTACATAATGATGATCCCCACCTAAACACATCACAAATTTACTTCTTAGTATAGGAAATATCTTAGAATCTCAACAACAGACTAAAAACTTATTGGAACAAGTATTCAATACTTTAGTCCAACAAACTCAAAAAAATAAGCGACTTAAAAAGAAACATAGACTTTCTGAAAGAATCACAAGATTTGTTAAATTGAAGATTTATCAACTTAATCTACTTAGTAAGAAATCTTAAGCCTTTCAAAACTTATTGAAGAAAATAAATCGAAAAATTTTGAACTCTAGTGTAAAACTATTTTACTTCAAATTAAAGACTTAATTACAACATATAAAATTCAGATGAAAAGTGAACTAAAACCCTTAGATAGAATACTTGAGGAAATCAAATTTAAAATAACAAAATGCACTATGAGAATACTCATTACAAAGAAGCCCTAGATTTCTCTAAACAATTTGCTAAGACAAAAGAAAACCGATATTGTATATTGAACTAATCGAAAAAGGAGACCAAGTTTTAGTTCAACAAAACAATGCTATTATAGCATTATTAACTTCGTTACATTACACAACATTATTAGAAAATAGACTATTATCAATCGAAAAATATTTACAGAGAAACATCCAAACAACCGATTAATATTTCATAGGTTCCGTTGGAGTTTTTCAGACATCATTAAAGTTTTTCAATGTTTTTACCAAAACCAGTTTCTGATTGAATGCTAAGTTTGGGTGTTGCAGAAGTTGGTTTGAGTTAATTCAGAGTTGTTTTGGGGTGTTTTCTGGATTTTTATTTTGCGGGACTTGGTCAAGAGAGAGGATACCTTATTCTTCTACCCTAATACTTAATTTATTTACTTCAGTGAATCTCACCTATAAAGGAACTCACATGATTTAACCGTTGTCCCGGCTATCTTTAGGATTTTTAAGTTGATTGTCTTCCTTCCTTAGCCTACACAAGACTTATCCATTCAAGATTGTATTTATTCGTTATATAATTACTATTCACATCAAGGTTACTTAGACAAGGACTAATGAAGTTTTATAAGATTAAATTTTTTGAAAATAAAAACAACAAGATAGAACCTTCTATGACCTAGCAAAATGATTTAGTTCTTCATAAAGAAAGCTTTTATTGAAATATGCAGAAAGAGTAAACCTTTACAAACCTTACTTAGAAAGGAACTTAGATAGTAGATACTTACAAGTTTACATAGGAAATTGCAAGAAGAAAATTACAGGAAGAAAATTACATAAGCAAACTTACAGAAATCTAAAGCACACTTGCACACACTCCTAATGCTTGCTCTGGTTTTTCTTGCATGATCTTGAATCCCTTTTCTGAACTAGGAGAAGAGTTATATTTATAGAGGAAGAGGAGAACTTGTTTCGGAATAAAGGAAAGATGAGGTGTTCACTCAGGATGAGTTGGGAACAAAGAAAGTGGAAATATAAGTTGTCCACTAAGGAAAAAAAGAGTTAGTAGGGAAAAAGTAGAGGCTGGGGTATCAGTTAAAAATAAAGTCTCCTCTAATGAAGAAAGTTGTTGGAGAAATAGTGTTGTTAAACGTCATGACTTACGTTTTTGGTGTGATGGCGCCATTGCTTACGCCTTCTTCAAGTTCCATCATGTTGTGAAAGTTCTATTCTATGATGGAATCTAGTGATGGGGCTCCCGAGCTATTGGCTCCGGGTTAAACTTCTAAGTATACTCTAACGGAATTTATTGAGTCGGCCAATTCCTTTCTTGCCATTTTCTACCTTCTTTTGGTAATACTGACCTAGGGTTATGTGTTGAGTAGTAAAGTTGAAAGGACATAATTGAGTGTCCATATCCCTTGGGAAATAGATTTTTTAAGAGTAAGTTTCACTGGCTAGGAGATAATTCGAAAGATCACCCTACCGGTTCTATAGCCAGTTACTTCCTTGGATAAAAGCACTCCTGTGCTTAAGTTGGTTTGCTAGCTCAAAGAGTGTTGCTCAATCAAGCTCTAAATCTGAGAGATATTCTTCAAGTTCGAATATCTATTTTGACTAGATATCTGCTGATTCAATTTTCAAATCAATCCACTCTAGTGGGGAGCTTTCGAACGTACAAATATTAAACATTTCTTCTCCAAGTGCCTGAGCTAGAATAGTGCCCAGTTTCTTTGGAAAAGCTCTTACTGAATCCAAGTCATGGATCTATAGTTTATGAAGGAGGAGTTTGTAATCCATAAGTGTGAAGGACGTAATTAGTTTGCCTCTGAAGTTGTGCAAGACATACTTTCATAGTCAATATTGACTTTTCGAAAGGAATAGAGGAGTTGACATTGACAACCACAAATCTTGAATTGTCATAGGATTTATCGATCTTCTGACATTTATGTTTGTAACTAAACTAAGCTTCATATATGATTGTCACTTCAGGAGGGCTTGTCTGAATGATTTTGAGTAGTTCACATAAGTCCATAAAAGTTTGAAAAGTTAATTTTTTTTCCCATACTACAAATATATGTAGAAATGTTTTCAGGAATACAATTGGAGAAACCCAGAAGTATTAATTCTGAAGTTCGCTGTTCTGAAGTAATGACTGTTTTGGCTTTAGGTTGAGCCAAAGTCAAGTAATTGGGCCTATAAATAAGACATGAATACTGTATGTCTATTTTTTCAGGCTCAACGTTGCTTGCACATAAGTTTTGTCTGACTAAAGTTTTCCGTCTGTCTTATTGCCCTAGCAGGAGTAAATGCTTTATCTAAGGAGTAAAGCCTTTATAAGGATGGTTTTTCACACCCTTGTATGACTATTTTAACTTCTTCCTAGTCATAGTAAATTCCTACTTGTGTTCTAGAAAAGACTATATAGCAAGAGAATTGCTTGGCTTCTGGTTTCTACAGTGTTATTTAGGAATTTATGATAGCAATTAATTGGATAAAACATTTATGATAGCAATTTTGTAGTTGATACTTCCTAGGATTGTAGGAATGTTCAAATATTGTCAAGAAGACAATTTTGTACATTGTCAAGTTTTTCTCTCAAGGAAAAATACCTCATGTCTAGTCAACTGTTGTAGTTTCTAATTTCCAAATCTCATGGTTTTTCATTGTGAACGTTTTTACCTTCTTCTGTCTATCCATATGTCCTGTAATCATTAAGTGATGTTAATGTATAAATCTAGATGAGGTATACACAAGAAAATTATTTATTCCCTTTATATGTTCCTAGTGAATTTTTAATCCTCTGTTTATGATTGTGTTTGTAAATTTAAACCATCTTGTTGTGCTTAATTTTATCCTTGAACCATTTGTTTGCTGACAACAAATTCTTGCTTGTTGCATATAAAAAACATGAATGCATGAAGATAATAAATTACCGCTAAAATTTCGTAATCTAGAAAAGTTAAAGGACCATTTTCTTTGTATTTTCCCGTAGCGTATCTACATATGGCTTTAGTGATCATATTTTAAAATTTTTCTGAATAACACTCCTCTCCATCCTAATTCACACCCATCAGTTTCAATTATCATATAATCAGTGCCTAGTGGAAGAGTTAGGACCAGAATAGTTTTAACCATTGCTTTAATTTGTTTTACTAATTTAATATTCTATTGATTAAAATAGTTTTGTCTTGTATTTGGCATTTTGTTGTATAATGGTTCATTGATTTTTACCTATACTTTTAAGGTAATGTCGGATGTAATGAAGGAGTCCTAAAAATGGTCCAAGAGTTTTTGTGTCTTCCATTTTGTTAAGGAAAGTAAGAATTTTAGAAGTGGGGTTGAAAGGAAATTTTCCCTTGTCCGATTTCTACTCCTAGAAATTCTCTGTGTTTGGTGACTAATTTCAACATTTTACAAGATACTATAAGACTATGTTTTTCAAATAAATTGAAGACCATGTGAAGATGAGCATAGTGTTCATCTTTTATTTTTGAGAAAACTAAGATGTTATCAACATACATACACATGTAAATTGAGAGATATCTCTAAATATATCATTCATTTTCTCTGGAAGATCTGAGGTGCTATCTTAAGTCCAAATAATATGATTAGTCATTCAAAGTTTCCTTCTAGACACGAGAAAGCGGTCCATTCTATAGAATCAGGATGCATTTTTACTTGTCAGAATTTTGATTTCATGTCAAAATTTGAGTACCGTTTTAAGTTTTTTATATTGTTTAGGAGTTGGGCTTTATTTGATTTTATATCCATCCTTTTTATAGTTGAAAACTATTCTAGATTATCCACGTTTCTATTCTGATCTTTTGTTTACAATAAAATCTAGGCTTTTATGCCTAGAAGTGGATCTTTGGATTGCCCCGAAGGCCAGTAATTGTTTGATGTGTATATCTTAAATCTTGTGCTTTGATAGTAAGATCTGAGTTTATGATTGCTAATCTATAATAGATTTTATCTCGTTCCCAATATTTTGTTGGGTTTTCAACTATGATTTTTATTTTTTCTAATCGAAAGATTAGAGAGTCGAGGTCTCGTTGGATGTTTATCAAGTGGAGCAAATATGTAGGAGTAAGTAAATCTTCTGGTATATCTACGTCTTCTATAAAAGTCTCTCAGATAAAGAGCTCGTTGAGAATTGTTAGTTTACTTGCAGTTCCTGCAATGCTATTGAACATGAGACTTCTTGGTTTAGTAAATAAGAACCTTTGCAAGTAGTTTTGTCTGTGCACTGACACTTACAGTTATCTGTGGTAGATGTAGAAGGGATATCCTTATTAGTAATTGTAGGAATAGGTGTTGATGTTGTCGCTCACATTATGAACAGGAATAGCTTCCAACAGTAAGAACAGATTGTCTTTCTTGTCGGGGATCGAAAGGCTAGTAGAAGTAAAGATAATGCACTGCAATTTGAAAAGGAAATTACATGTAAATAAAAGAAGTTGGAGGCAGTCATTGTTACCTTCACTTCAAGGTACAGTTTCTTCTCCCAAGCAAAGAGCTTCTCCAAGGTGGAAGTATGGCTGACATGAATCCCAACTCTAACTCCTCCAATTTCCCTCCCTATATGTTGTCCATATTTCCCGAACCTGGCAAAGTCACCCCGGTTGATCTTTAATTCAGATCTCCAAGACCAGTGAAAATGGTTCAAATTCTTAGTGTAGAAACTCACTTTTCCTACATTATTTTTTTTTATATTGAATCGAGGATGACGAAGCAAACTTGTAATCTTTTAGGAAGAAGGCAGAACAAGAGCAATGGAGCTCACCTGCAAGACCTTACTTAGAAGACAAGCCGAGATAGGTTTTTGGACCATCGAGGATGAAGGAGACGTCGTTTCCTGCCTCTGTCGCCTTGAGGAAGTACTCGTCGAGCTCCTCAACAAGCTCGGAGAGATCCTTCTTGCCCCTTGGCGCAACCACCATTGCCAGCGAATTGGATGAGCCGTTGGAGTAGCTGCTGACCGTGGAAGGCGGTCGCTGGAGCTGCGGAGACAGTGGTGGTGGTGGTGGATTCCTCCCACTCCTCGGTTGCCTACCGGGAGGAGGGGGGTACGGGAAAGGGGCCCCAAAGTTCCAGCTCTAGGAGGGATGACGGCGGAGGCGGGGGGAGGATCGGGGAATTGGTATCCAAGGAGGTCCATTTATCGGATCCAGGGCTTATTGGGAGGCGCGACGAAGGCGGAGCTGTCGGCGGCGGCGGCGGAGGGATAGAAGATGGAGGAGTAGGCGAGGATGGGAGAGGTAAAGTGGAAGGGGAAGAGAAAGCAGAGGATGCGAATGGCGTACTGGAGGAGGGCGGCGCCTGTGACCCGGAGGGAGCCGAGGTAGAGAGGCTATGGGCGGCACCAAACTCTCGCCGTTCCTCCACTAGCTGCTTCATGTACTGACGCCGAGCTTTGCACCGCGACACCGGCCTCCTCCTCCAGCCCAAGCCGCGACTGGAAAACCCCATCTCCACAACCATCGCCGCCAGCACAAAGCTGGCTCCTTTTTCAGCCTGTAGCTGAAAACGCCAAAATCTTCTTCTTCTTCTTCGACCAAATGAATAAGAAGAGTGATTCATATCGAAGGAAAGGAACTGCCTTTTCTTCAGAAAAAGTCTAAAAACCCTAGAAAAGCTCCTCCTTTGCGCTTCGAGACTTCTCCTTTCAAAGAACAGCTTCTCAAACCTCCACTTGCCTGACACACTGCATTGTCGTTGTCTCGCGCTGAAGAAACTACTCAGGGAAATGGACGCACAGGGAAACAGAGAAATATGACCGTTGGGCAACGGGCATGACACTTGTCCATCTTCTCTTTGTGAAAATACAAAAAAAAAAAATTGTAATGTTGAAAGTGGTTCAATCTAAAGTGAGCGCTGAGTTGACCAATTTCTTATTTTGAAATATGAAGTTGACTAAAATTAGATCTCGGTCAACTGAACAATCAAGATTAAGATTCCGTTTCACTACGGAATCTCCGACATGATTGGTTCTCCAAGCTGCTGCCTGGCCATTCTATAACTTTCTTGTGCTCTGACTATGAGATGAACTCAAATTATCAGCAATTAACCCATCTTCATGGAATTCCCGACTTTCCTACGCGAAATAAGTCACGGCGTTAACCATTGTTACGTAACCATCATCCAACCGTTCGATATTCTGATGGGCCTATGATCACATTTGTGGAGTACACGTGTACAAGCATCACATCCAGAGCGGCTGCCCTTGCAACTGTTAGAAGGATGTTTATGTTTTCCAATCTTCCTACTTTTCCTTACTCCTTAATCAACTAAGTCCTAACTCCTTTCATTTCTGACTAGTTTTTACACTATCTTTACCTATTTGAAGCACACTGATTTCGCTTTTCCTTTTTCATTATTTTTTCCAACTAATGATGGCCAAGCCAGGCTCGTCCTGACATTCAATTCATGACGGGTGTTCCTACCTCTCTCCAGGGCGGGAAGAAACAATACTTTTTCCTTGGTCCACCTCAGCCTTTCAATTTTTTACCTCGTTGGATTTACGCTCTGCTAGCTCGACCTACCCTTTCCCGTTATAAATTGAATCCAGAATACAAAACGGTCATTGTGTTGCCAGATGGCTAAGATTTTCACTTGGGTCATCTATCTTCTTCCTGAGCAAGCTCAAGTATGAGTGGGACTGACTACTGTTCGAGTGGATATGTATTTTACCCTCCGTAGGTTGTATTTTCTTTTCTTGGTGTTCTGTGCTCGTACTCCTGATGGAAAGTGCGATAAGTTGGAGCTTGCGGCCGCTGAGGACCCCATTCGACCGTTCTAAATCAAGAGGAGATAGAGGGAAGAGCAAGGAGAGTGATTCGAAAATATTCAATGGGAAAAGTAATTCTAGATTTTTAATTTCACCATAATAATTATAAATACCTAATTTATAATTTTATTTTCTATCCTCAATGATTATTTATATATGTAAACTATCTTATAGTATCCAATGTAAAATTTTGGGACTACATCATCTTGGAGCTAGTCTTTAAAGGCCAACATCAACACCAAATGGTGTTGGAAACCAGTACTTGGATCATAAATCAACACCAAGGTAGTACTGAATTTTACGAACCAGTACCAAGGTGGATAGTGCTGATTTAGCGGTGTCGGAACCAACGTAGTTGGTTACCTTGGTACTGGTCAGCACCACCTTGCATGCAAGGAGAGAGAAGAAAGTAATTGCATGCATATGAGAAAAGGATTAAAATAATTAAATTTTGGCCGCGTCAGACAACCCACAACCACTCGTATAAAAGTGGGCACGCTATCATTCTTTTATATATATATATATATATATATATATATAGAGAGAGAGAGAGAGAGAGAGAGAGAGAGAGAGGAATGATACTTTGTCCGACCTTATGTGAGACACCATAGGCGATCTAACGCAGTCAAAATCTATTTTTTTAATTACTCTCTCATCTGCATGCAATAACTTTTCTCATTTTTCTAAAAATTCTCTATTTTCTCTCTTTTGATTACATGCAACAATGACTGTCACTGTGATACTTATTTTTAAAAACTAGCACAAAGGTGGTATAGCAGTTACAACATTATAATAGACATTGTATAGTAACTGCTACAACGTTGTAGCAACAACTGTGTAGTAACTGTTACAAGCGTTGCAGCAGTTACTACAACATTGTAATAGTTACTGTGTAATAACTATTATACGTTGTAGCTGCTACAACATAGTAATTGCTACTATATAGTAATTCCTACATAGTAACTACTATAACATGTGTAGTTGCTATAATTATGTAGCAAACTTCCGAAGATAAACTTTTGACTCGAATATCATAATGAGATGATCTTTTTTTTTTAAATGGAAGATCGTTCAGATATCTATAATTCAAAAAAAATGTCTCATTCTGATATTTAAGTAAAAAATTATTGTTTTCAAAAGTTTGTTACATAGTTATAATAGCTACGAATTCGTAGTAATTATAGCAGCTACACAACAGTAGCTGCTACAACATGAAAAATAATTATAGTTGTAGCAGTTACAAAATTGTAATTGTTATAACATGAAAAATGAAAAATAATTATAGTTGTAGCAGTTATGAAAATCATAGCTGCTGCAATTATGTAGGAGATAATGCATATGTTAGAAGAAATAGAAGATGCATATGTGATTTCTTTAATTTTAACGGGATACTACTATGATAAAAGATTATGAAAAAAAAAGTTATGAGACAAATGACGCACCCATAGCACAGGAATCATCGGGTAGAATATATATATATATACTCATTAAAAAGTAATTAGGATTTTTTTTTTTAAATTATGTGAATTGTTTAGTATAAGGTTTAAAAAAAAATTGTTGAAGATTATTTTTTAGCGGAGAAAAAAGTAAGATTTTTTGCTTTTCGTAATGATGATGTGGCATTTTAAAAAACCCAAAAATCTTATTTTTGAGATTCTGGCATTGGAGATGCCCCCTACAAGACAACAAATATATCTAAAGTATAGCTCAATAAAGCAACAAATAAAAGTCTGACAAAGGCTAGCAAGTAAGACTCCAACTATTAGTCTATCATCATTCTTTTTTCACGTCAAGAAATTAGTAGCCATGAATTAGAAGAGCTAAAAGTAAACATAAAGCAAAATACCAAAATTGGAAAGATAGAAAAGAGAGGACATATTAGGAGGTTTATTCACATACGTTTCAAATAGTTGGTGCCGAAGTCTGTGATACGAGCACCAAAAAGATCCAAGTGGGGTCAATATCTGTATATGAAACTACTGATTAGGTAAATAACATATTTATTAATATTTATATTATCTGTTAAATCCTTAGTTGTGTCTTGATGTGTTGTCAAATAAGTTTAAATTAGATCTATATGTGTAAGTGTACAGAGATTTGAGAGAACATACATGTACTCGATGTCTAAGGAGCATCGGAGACGACAAATATTGATAGAAGACGCAAACAAGCGAAAAGGATGGCACGAAAAAGGAACCGACGAACCCTGTGCATCCGAGGCACGAAAAACTACAAAAGAGTACTCTGACAGAACGAGGGCGCACAAGAGCGAGCCGGAAGGGCTCGATATATCTGAGGGATGAGGAGCGGGAAGGAAGACTGCATAAAGCGATCGAGACAATGCAAAATGGTCAAGTCTAAGTTTGAAGTTTTCTGGGCGACCGGGTGTCATCGCCACATCAGCAAGAGTTGTTGCTGAACGAATCAGGATAGAGTCCACATCAGCAAGCCTTTGGGCGACTACAGAGCCTTCAGGCGACCAAAGAGCGAGGAGTCATCCAGAACCATTAGAAGATTGTTGCCAGAGTGGATCATGTCTCGATGAATACAAGCGACCGGGAAACCTATGGTCAACCAGAGAGTGTCATGTCAACAAATAGTCATATCAAAATGAAGGCTATAAATAGGACTGAAGTTCGAAAAACAAAGATAACACACATTCGAAGGCATTGTCTTGCAATTCTGTTATTTCCTTTGTACTCAATCGGTGTAAGAAGTTTCTCTGCCTCCGGATCATTTCCTACGAGATCTTATTGGAACTTTTCATAGTCTTGGACTAACAACCCAAGGGTTGTAATCAAGAAAATTCGACCTCTTCTTATTATGTTTGTGTTATTCTCTAATTAATGTGTGTGTCCTTGTTAGATTTTTAGCAAGAGAAATAGATTGATTTTTTATTTGTAAGTTACTATTCACCTCTTCCCTCTAACGATCTGAACCGCTTCCGCCGCACAAACATTAATTGCTGGGAAGGTATTATTAGAATGAACTTTAATGAAAGAGCATCTAAGGAAAACTCCCATAGTAAAAACATATTTGAAGATGGTTATTTGGCAGATGCAAGGGAGGGAAAAGAAGAAAAAGAATGAGATATTTGAAAACAAGGATAATAAAAGAAAAGAGAACATACTGAATAAATACTAAAGAAGTTGCACAAAAAGTTTGGGGCAGCCTGTAATTTATACAAGCTACGAAACATAATCATGCAATTTACTACTTATATTCTATATTAAAGACGATAGCTATAGAGCATAAGTTGAGAACCTCAATTGCAAACACTAATGTCACGTCTTACTGGTCATATTAACATAAGTTGAGAGCGTAAGTTCAAATATTAATGTATAATGAACGAGAAAAAATATTAGGGAATAATAGAAGACTTGAACAGATCTTACTAGACATTGTGGCTAACCCTGCATCTGTTTTCAGGCGAGAATCCACATTGAGTGATTTAATAGAGGTTAATCCTGACAATTTCCTCAAACCATCATCAGTTACTGATGTGAATGATAGATTTATATTTTCCAAATTGGACAACCCTGAAAAAGAATAGATAAACACTCGGGTTATCAATGGTGTGATCATCATAGATGAAAGTGTTCTATGTAACTGAACTTAATAGCGAAAAAAATAAATTATATGGTATTTGATTATGTAGCTTCACCTCATAGTTATTTACCTTGCTACATGCCATATAATTCATATTGCAGCTAGCTTTGATATTAATTGAAGATAACACATTAGAAACATTTGAATCTAGTGGATATAAGGCATAATATGACATAGCATTAATAGACTATATTGGATGTTGAGTTACTCCTTTTGGATGTATTGCTTGAGGGTATTATATGGTGGATGGTAAATCATATAGTGGAAAAGGCTTTTGGCCTAATTGATGATATGGATTATTAGTAGTTATATATATATTGATTTCTCTCCTTGACTGTTCATTGTTTGTGGCGACGAGGAAAAACTCTAGCTCCCTTTGATAGTTGCATCCATGTAAACGAACAAACAAGGCTTACCAATTGACCAGCTCAAGAAGCTGCAGAAAAAACTCAGATTCCCTAAGCTTAATGATTTCAGAGGTGATGGCCTTAATTGCTTGAGAGGCCACCATCATCTGGGGACTTCAGCCTCTCAATCTCGATTTTGTTTTTCTCCACCTTCACCAAATCCACTCCCTTGCCTCTTACCTCCTCAGTTCAGCCACCCTCCTCTCACACTCTGCCCTAGTCACCTCAGCATTCTGTCAAAAAACTTGACTGTCTAAATAAACCAACAACATGGAGTAAGGAGGGAAAAAATGAAAATTTAGTGGTTTCCTGATAGCTCGAACTCTTTTGATTAATGGTCGTCTAGTAAATTTTCATCTCAAGCAATTTGAAAGAGATTTGACCAATTCTATATGTAAGAAGATGATAATTGATGAGCAAACTCAAGAAGTAGAAAAAAAAAAGTTGTGTTGCCAGGCATTAAACAACTGCCTAAGCACCAACAGTTGATTGGTTTAACGGTAAAGGATTTAGACATGGAGACTTTCCATCAATGTGCCTCAATTAATGTTGTCGCTCACATCACGAACGGGAAGAGTTTCACAACTAATGTCAAAACCCAAAATTAATAAATAATTGCCTAAGCTCTGATCCAACAATAAGAACACATGGTCTTTCTTGTCGGATTGCCCGCTAGTAGAAATTGAACTTCAAAAAAGAAAACATTTTGATTCAACCATCTCTATCAATTTTTCAACTCACCAATATGAATAAAAATAGTATTCATTAATTGTATATTTAAGATATCAAGAATTTACATAGGATACCAAGAAATCATGTAATATAATACCTTTTTGCTTTTTAAATTTATTCAAGAATAAAAACTGAATACAAAAAATCTTCCTAAAATTAACTTAATCACAAATATAGCTAGCGTGACCCTCACAAATTGCGGACACTAATTTATTAAGAACCAATCGGATTGAAGTTATAGCATCATTGTTGGATGGAATCGAAATATCTATGAGATCCGGGTCACAATTATCCAAAGGCCTGTAAAAGTAAAGATAATGCACTGCAATTTGAAAAGGAAATTGCATGTAAATAAAAGAAGTTGGAGACAGTCATTGTTACCTTCACTTCGAGGTACAGTTTCTTCTCCCAAGGAAAAAGCTTCTCCGAGGAAGTATGGCTGACATGAATCCCAACTCTAATTCCTCCAATTTTCCCCTCTATATCTTGCCCATATCTCTCGAACCTGGTAAAGTCACCCTTGTTGATCTTTGAATCAGACCTCCAGGACCAGTGCAAAATGTTCAAATTCTAGTGTAGATACTCATTTTTCATACATTATTTTTTTCGATGTTGAATCAAGGAAGAAAAAAAAACAAAGACTTTGTTTTTTCGTTGTTGAATCCTTTTTCAATGTTGAATCAAGGAAGAAAACAAGCATATCAAACGAGGAAGAGGAAGACAAAAAAAAAAAGACTTGGTTAGCAATAATAAAACAAGATAAAATTTATTTAAATATAGATGATGATATAGTAGAAAATAGAGCTCAATGATGTAAAAGGATTCATACAGTCAACTCCACCTAATGGGAAAAGGCTGTTGTTATTGTTGAATCAAGGAAGAAGAAGGAAATCTGTAGTCTTCTAGGAAGATGGCAGAACAAGAGCAATGGAGCTCACTTGCAAGGCCTTGGTTAGAGGACAAGCCAAGATAGGTTTTTGGAGCATCAAGGATGAAGGAGCAAAAAAAAAAATTCGGGGCTGTAAGAAACTCTTCGCAGACTTCACAGGCACTCGCAGCAGCCAGCAGTCGGAGAAAAAACACGAGCGGAGCGGTACGCAGAGAAAACGAAGAGTCGAAGTCTCGAAGAGACGAAGACCAATTCATGTTTTTAATTGTGAACCACGTCTACGTGTCCACGTTGACACGTTTCCATATATATAAAGGTTTACTTTTTATATTTTTATTTATCTCCTGAGGATACATATTTTACCCTAATCAGATTTACTTTTTATATTTTTATTTATCTCCTGAGGACACGTTTCCCTTTTATACATATTGATTCTCCTCCGTTTTTGGTTTCCGCCGCTCACAAAACCTTGTGATCTTGCCCTTTATTTTTTTGCTCTCTGCCGAGCGCCGACCAAAGCGACAAAGCCTTATGTCCAAAGGCTTTTTTTTCTCTCTACCGAGTGCTGATCAAAGCGGCAAAGCGCCAAAGCCCAAAGGTGAAGCCTTCAGCCTTCAGGTAAGTGGATTACTGGATTTTATTTTATTTTATATTTTTAATAATTGTTTGATTGTTTCTTGATTATAATGTATGATACAATTAACAATTTAAAATTTTGATTGTTTAAATGTTTAGTTGCTTTTTATATTTGATGGTTGGATAATTGAAAATTTTAGATTTTGTATATTTAATGGTTGGATAATTTGTAATTTAGTTTTTGTATAAACTCCGAATATGTAATTAGTTTTTTTATTAGCTGTTAGTTAATTGTAATTTGTGAATATTGATAATTTATGCTAAATTAATTTTATTTTTTTAAAAGAATTGTTTCGATGAATGATGTTAAATAATTTATTTGTGTTATTGTTAAATTGTTCACATTACTTTATGTTGATAATTTTTTCCCATACATTATAATTTGTAGAAAATGTTGAAATATTTTGCAAAGAAGCCTAGGAGTTCAATTGAATCGTCTGACATTCTGGATGAAGAATCTACTCCTGCACCACAACCACCACCACCTCCTCCTACTCCTCCGCAAATTTTATTTGAAAATATTGAAAATCTGAGTAGTGAAGTAGAAATTGTTGCTGATCCTGGTTTACAAAAATTGATTGAAGAGTATGATGTTGGTGCTAGAGATCGTATTCGAAAAGAATATGTTGCTATGGGCCCTTGTCAACCTCGAGGCCATAATTTTCCAAGAAAAAAAATGGGTAAAGACAATATATATTTCAAAGAGGTTTGGTTTAAATACCATGTGTAATGCCCGAAAATTCTCAAACTTGCATTAGAATTATTCTGTGATTTTCTGGAATTTTTAGATATTTTTCCGGAATTTTCCGAGTAGCAGAAGTAGCAAAAATAATTAGAAGAATAAAAAGGCTTAAGCGGGAATCGAACCCGGAACCTCTCGGGCCCGCTAAACCTTTAATTAGCCTTAGTAACCGGTGAACCCAGCAGGGCCGTGCTGAGAGAAAGAGGAACCAATTATGTTTATATTGGAGTTGGGTTTAATAATCCAATTAATATAAATTAAGAACTTAAGATGGGTTTGGTTTAATTTGGTTCGGCAGCCCTCTCCTCACAAAACCTCACGCCACTTTCTTTCTCCAAACCCTCACACCGAACACCTCTTCCCTTCCTCCTTCTCTCGGCGCCACACCAAGGAAGATCTAAGGTTCTTTCTCTAGGGCCCCAAGGACACTTTCCGGAGACGATTTCAGCACAAGGACGTTCCCCTCCGCGAGTAGAGCACGTGGACGCGAGCGAATCGTCGAGAAATCATCTCCACCGGGAATTTCTAGCGATTAGATTTGTAAGAAATCTACCACACAAGGTAAGAAACCTCTCACCTGCAGTATAATAGCTCCGTTTGGATTTTCTGTGTATTAGTTTAGTTTTATGCAGGTTTTGTCGACATGTAGGGTGTTTTTAACCCTCCTCGCAGGTTTAGGGATTTAGTTGAGCGCCTTTAGATGGGCCGGACACGTTTACCCTCTTCAGTTTGGGGTTGTAGACGTTGTCGGGTGCCTAAAGGTGATCTCCCTAATAAAGAGGAGAGTTGGGGCACACTAGGTGTCCGACAAAGTAACTAGATCAGTAAAAAGATGCAACTTAGGCATTTTAATAGCTCAGTTAAATGCATTAGAAGCGTTTAAAACAGCAAATCAGTTTATTTTAGCTTCGATGGGACTACGGTCCAATGGGTGGGCTCCCATAGTCGCCTCTAGGTTTAGATAACCTAGCTCTAGGTTCAGATAACCTAGAAACAGCAAGTTAAAAACAGTTAGCTATATTCAGTATTTTATTTTCAGTGGCACTGTACTGGATCATATATCCATTGGGTTGGACTCCCACAGTCGTCCCTAGGTTTAGATAACCTAGCTAACCCTACTAAACTCGGGACTTGCAAACCCGGGTCTAGTTAGGGATGCGCGCACAGCAAGTACAGTTGCCGGGCCCAAACAGCATGATTATGTATTTTCACTTATATCTATTAGTTTTCAAAGTTTATTCAGATATGTGACTATAGCATCAGAACAGCACTAGTTTAGCTCAAGTATAGTTTCAGTTTCAGTTCGGTTTTCAGCATAGTTTATTCTAGTTGATGCTATGATATGATTATATGCTTAGTTTATGATGCATGCCATGTTTCAGTGTGTATACCATGTGTCAGTATGCCATGCTTTAATAAGCTCAATGCATGTTTTCAAATAACATGATTTGTAAAGCATATTTGCATCGCTTGCATGTTTTTGTGAGGTAGATGGTTTCTTGCTAAGCTTTAAGCTTACAGATACTATTTTTCCTTATACTGCAGATAAAGGTAAAGGAAAGATGAACTAGCAGAGGGAGCTGGAGGACAATGCAAAGGATGATGTGTGTGGCAGGAACTGGAATCAAAAGATCCTCTAGGGATGTAGCACCTACTATAGCATTATACAGTTCATTAGTTTTAACTTTCGTGTTTTTATGCACTTTTAAACATTAGCATGTTTAACTCATGGAAGATGGGTTTAAATTGTCAGTAACTATGTTAGAATACTAGTTTTAGGTCATTAGAATGTTCCTCATGTAGTGTATAACTCATATGTGAAATTTCGGCACGCCCAAGTGCTGAAATCAGACCTTTGGCACGAAATCAGAAACTCGAATCGATCAGCTGATCGATTCGAGGGTTTCTGGTCGACCGAAGGATCGATTGGGGAGTTCGTACCGCGAACAGTAGGCTCCTGGATCGATCAGCCGATCGATCCAGTAATTTCTGTCGCGAACAGAGAGCTCTGGGATCGATCACTGGATCGATTGACCATCCTGGATCGATCAGCCGATCGATCCAAATTATTGCCCGAGCACAGTAGCGTGCTGGATCGATCACTGGATCGATTCAACCCATGCTCCGCGTGCAGTAGCCGGCTGGATCGATCACTGGATCGATCCGACGTTCCAATCGATCAATGGATCGATCGGGAGGTCTGTTATCGGCGGGAAAATGTCTAAGTTCAGTTCCTTGACCATGGAAAAGGTAAAACAGGTCATGAATAGTTAGTTTACCTACCTTAGCACATGTAGAACCAAGAAATGATGATAGTTTAGCAAAAATTTCAATTAGTACAGCTTCCGCATCATGTCTTTAGTAATGGTCTTGGAATAGTTAGCACAGCATAACTGTAGCGATCGGCCTTACAGCCTAGTTAGTAGAAGGCGGGTCGTTACACCATGATTGGTTGGAGTATAGTGTTTCAAAGGATGCAGCCTTTTGTTTTTGTTGTTATCTTTTTAGACCTAGTAATATAGGGTTTGGAGGAAATGATGTGTTTACGAGATCTAGTTTCATAAATTGGAAAAAAGCAATTGAAAAATTCAATGAGCATGTAGGTGGAGTTGGTAGTGCGCACAATGAGGCAAGAATATAGTTTGAGGGTTTCAAGAATCAAAGACAAAGTGTGGAGTATTCATTTTCATCGGGGAAACATGAGCTTGAAGTTGCTTATCGCAAACACTTGACTTCCATTTTAAAAGTAATTCGATTTTTGTTGTTACAAGGATTGCCTTTTCGGGGACATGATGAGTCTTCGACATCATCCAATAGAGGAAATTTTTTAGAATTGTTCAAATGGTACAGCTCAAAGTGTCCAGAAGTTGCGGCAGTTGTTGGAATGAATGCACCTGGAAATAATCAAATGATTGCCCCAAAAATTCAAAAGCAATTAGTGAATGCTTGTGCAGTTGAGACCACAAATGTTATTCTAGCTGATCTTGGAGATAGGTGGTTCACTTTACTACTTGATGAGGCTCATGACTGTTCAATGAAAGAGCAAATGACAGTTGTTATTAGATATGTGAACAAACATGGAGAGGTGATTGAACGATTTATGGTTGTAGTTCATGTTGCAACAACTACAGCTGCTTGTTTGAAGGAGGCAATCGACTCTTTATTTGCTAAGTGTGGTTTGTTAGTGGCGAGATTGAGGGGTCAAGGATATGATGGTGCTTCAAATATGTCTGGAGAATTTAATGGCTTAAAGTCACTAATAATGAAAGAAAATCCGTATGCATTGTATGTTCATTGTTTTGCTCATCAACTCCAGCTAGTGGTTGTGGCTGTTGCTCAAGCAAATCAATATTTTTGTGATTTCATGTGGATTGTTGGTTCGATTGTGAACACATCTGCATCATCTTGCAAATGGGCCAACAAACTTCGACAACTTGAACATGACAGAAAAGTTAAACTTCTTGAAAGAGGAGAGATTAGTTCTGGTAGATGACTAAACCAAGAAACTAGTCTAGCTAGACCTGGAGATACACGATGGGGGTCTCATCATTCAACTTTATGTCGTATTGAACAAATGTGGCCATCTGATATAGAGGTTCTTCAAAATTTGATTGATGATGGTGATCGTTCTTCTAAGGGTTTAAGTAGAACTTTGGTTGAAAGAATGGAGAGGTATGAATTTGTGTTTATTCTACTATTGATGAAACGTATATTGGCAATCACAAATCATTTGTCAATCGTTCTACAAGAGAAAGATCAAAATATTGTGAATGCGATGCATTTGATCAATAATGTGAAATGCAAATTGCAAAAGTTGAGAGATTCTGGATGGGGTATTTTACTTGAGGATGTGGAGAAGTTTTGTAACACTCGTTCCATTGAAATAATTAATATGACAGATAACATCAACAATCGTAGTCGTTTGAAGAGAGATGGAAAAATATTAATTTTTATCACTACTACCATGTTGAAATCTTTTGTGAGGTAACTTCATAATTCTATTTTTGTTTACTATCAATTAAATTCTTTTAAACAGTAACATAATTATTAATTTTTACATTTGTTGTTTGATTTTTAAATTGTAGGTTATCGATATTATTCTACAGGAGATGGATAGTCGTTTCTCTGAAACAACTACAGATTTGTTGATTTATATGTCATGCCTTGATCCTAGGAACTCGTTCTCTAGATTTGATGTACAGAAATTAGTGCGTCTGGCTCATTTTTTTTAGGATGATTTTTCTTGGAATGAGTGTATGTTGGTTGAACAAGAGCTTGAAACATATATTGATGACGTCAAATCAAATGAACTGTCTGAAGGCATTTCAAATTTGGGAGCTCCTGCAAAGAAATTGATTGAAGCAATGAAGAACCGTGTGCTTCCTTCGGTTTATCGGATGATTGAGCTAGCCTTACTTCTTCCAGTTGCTACTACAACTGTTGAAAGAGTGTTTTCTGCAATGAATATTGTCAAAACATATTTGCGAAACAAGATTGGAGATGAATGGATGAATGATAGTTTGGTAGTCAATATCGAGAAAGATGTTTTTAATACTGTCGACAATGAGCCAATTTTACAGCGTTTTTAGAACATAGTGTCTCAAAGAATGCAATTGTCACGTATTCGTTAGTAGACTGCTTTAATATTTTAATATTATTGTATGAGTTTATTTTTCATAATATTGTACCTTTTTCTCCTGTATGCCAAGTTATTTGAAAAATATTTTTTGGCCTTGAGGAAGTACTCGTCGGCCTCCTTAACAAGCTCGGAGAGATCCTTCTTGCCCCTTGGCGCAACCATCATTGTAGTGAACTGGATGAGCCGTCGGAGTAGCCGCGAACCGTGGAAGGCAGTTGGACCATGGTGTTGGTGCGGGAAGCATCCGACGATCGAACTCGTGTTTTGATAACGGCAAAGAATTTAAAGTTAAGATGTTTTTTAGTCTAACAAGTCTACTTGAGGATTTCAGGAAAGTCCTAGCTGCGGTTAGGCAAAGGGAAAACCCTAGGGGGCGGTAACCCTAGGTCATAGGGGGTGGTAACCCTATGCGGAAAGTCTTGGCAGGTCGATGGCTTCAGGCAAAAGTCCTAGGGGGTGGTAACCCTAGGTGAAAAGTCCTGGTGTCGCGAACCAGGTGAAAGACTGGACTAGCCGGGGAAGCGGATGTCCAGCAGAAAGTCCGGAAGCATCAAGTGCTGAGCAAAAGTCCAGTCGATCTGGAGGATCGACTGGCAACAGGTAAATCTCCTGAGTGGAGTAGGTGAGGACGCGTTCCCCGCAGAGGGAACAGTAGGCGTCGGGTCGACCTAGGGCTTCCGGCTGGAAATCCAAAGTCAGACTCGGACAGTCCGAATACTGTCAATTATTATTTACTGTGTTTTATCAGATTCTAACACTGTCTTGCAGGGTATTTTGCTCGGACTAACCTTTGTTTGCAGGTGAGGAGCCTGCTGGAAAAAGGCTGTCCGGGCGCCCGGGATGGATCCGGGCGCCCGGAGGTCCGGGCGCCCGGGACCAAACTTTATCCCTGCCGCGACTTCGCCACGTGGAGCATCCTGGTTGGTTGGCCACGTCACACTCCAGGCGCCCGGAAGGGATCCAGGCGCCCGGAACCGCATATAAAAGGAGGGTTGAGGTGCAGCTTCAAAGCATAACGAATTCTAAGTGATCTTTCATCAACACGCTGCTCCAAAAGACGCTCCGAAGTGCTACTACAAGTGCCCGACGACCCGAAGCTTCAGAATTAGCATTTCTTGTTGTCGGTATAATTTTTTATAGCTTTTATTTGTACTCATAATTGTAATCCTTTAACGAGCTTATAGTTGTTGCCCACCGGAAGCGATCAAGGATCGCGGGCCTTCGAGTAGGAGTCGACTTAGGCTCTGAACGAAGTAAAATCGACCTGTCTCTTTGTGTTGTCTCTTTATTTTATTTCCGCTTATTCCGCTGCACGTTTTAACTTCGATAGTTTTCCGATAATCGAACGAAATAGCCACGAGCGCTATTCCCCCCCCCCCCCCCCCCCCCCTCTAGCGCTTCTCGATCCAACAATTGGTATCAGAGCGGGGTAGTCTTGAATCAGTGCAACCACTATTCGAGACAAGTTTTTCGTGGTTTTGTTCGGAGTCGATTAGAATTTAGCCTCATAGCTATATTCTAATATCTTTTTACGAATCGATTTTCTTCTCAAAGCTGGTCAATACCACCTGAGCCTGTTATTTTTTCCTTCCTCCCGCACTACTAATCCAAGACTTAGTCTTGGAATAGATCTTGTTGTTTCTATTTTTTTTAGATCTAAATGGCCCAACAAGAAGGATTTAGCACCGTTCGTCCCCCATTATTTTCCGGAGAAGACTTCGGATATTGGAAGGGGCGAATGGAAATTTATCTAAAGATCCAGTTCGACACCTAGATGATCGTAAAAACAGGATTGCAACTACCAACTGGTACAGACGGTAAGCCTACATCCTGTGAAAACTGGGAGCCAGCATTTATCAAAAAGGTGGAAGCCGACACCAAAGCCACCTGCACAATCCAGTGCGGCCTTACCAAAGAAGAGCTCAACAGAGTCGGTCCATTCTTCTCCACAAAGGAACTATGGGAGAAACTAATCGAACTACACGAGGGCACCTCAGAAACCAAGGTGAGTAAACGTGATTTGTTACTAAATAAACTATATAATTTGAAAATGCAGGAAGGCGAGACGGCAAGTTCTTTGCACGCCCGAATTCAAGATATCCTGAATTCTCTACATGGAATCGGACAGAAGGTAGAAAACAGAGATATAATAAGGTATGCCCTTAAATCATTCCCTAGGAGTACACTATGGGCATCAATGGTAGATGCCTATAAAGTCTCTAAGGATTTGTCCTCCTTGAAATTAGACGAATTATTCAGTGAATTCGAACTCCATGAACAAACTAATGCACAGCCATCCGAGAAAGGGATTGCTTTGGTTGTAGGAACTAATCGAACACGGGAATCAAGAGGACGGCGAAAAATTGAATCGGAATCAGAAGATGAACCAAACTCAGAAGATTCAGAAGATGAACTGACCAGCGAACTTGTGAATCTTGTAAAGAAGCTCTACAAGAAGAAGAAGGGCTTCAACAAGAAAGATCTAAAGAAGGCAGTCCAATCCAGGGAGGCCTAACAAAACTCAAAGGTAAAGTTCGAAGTCACATGTTACGGGTGCAACCAGAAAGGGCATATCAAGGCCAACTGTCCCAATCAAAAGGAAGCTAAAAAGCAAAGAAGAAAGAAGGCCCTAAAGGCAACCTGGGACGAATCTTCTTCGGAGGACGAAAACGACGAACTCGACCAAACGAGTTTACTCGCATTGATGGCCCGAGACCAGATCAGCGAATCCGAGAGCGAGTCAGAAGCCGACTCCGAGCAAAGCCACGGATCCGCATTCGTTTCCGAAGGGCCAGACTCCGCTGTAAGTATTCCTAGGCTTAATAATTTAGTCAATTATTTACTTCGCAAATTAGCCAAGTCAAATTTGAAAATTAAGTCACTTTTAAAAAAAGTAACCATTCTTAAAGGAGTAACTAACTCAAAATCTTTAACTGAAGATTCAACTCAAGTACAACAACTTGAGAAAGAAAATTCAAATCTGAAAAATCAGTTAAATGATTTAAAAATTACTTTAGAAAAGTTCTCTCTGGGCTCCAAGAATTTGGATCTAATTCTTGGGATACAAAGAGCCGTCTACAATAGAACTGGACTAGGATATAAAAGTAAAAAGAAATATAAATCGTATTTATCCTTAATAAACAAACAAAGTAGTAAATCAGTCCAAGCATGGGTCCCCAAGTCCAAATTGATAAATCAAATTGGACTTGGCCAATACTGGGTTCCGAAGGATCAAATATACTTCCTCGACAGACCATATCGAGGCCGTGATCCAGGGAAAGCTAAAATGAAAACGATCGTAAGTTAAAATTCGAAATTAAATTAAAAAACTAAAATCAAATTCAAAATTCAAAATTCGAAATTAAATTAAAAAACTAAAATCAAATTCAAAATTCAAAATTCGAAATTAAATTAAAAATCTAAAATCAAATTCAAAATTCGAAATTAAATTAAAAAACTAAAATCAAATTCAAAATTCAAAATTTGAAATTAAATTAAAAATCTAAAATCAAATTCAAAATTCAAAATTAAATTAAAAATTAAAAATTAAAAAATTAAACAAATCAAAATTATAAATGAAAAATAGAAGGAGGGTCCAAACTAGCTGGCACCTCCAACTGAACTACCCGACAGGGTAACTGAACCTAATTTACCCGGAATGGGTAAAACAAGAATGGATTACCCGGCAGGGTAGTTAAGGTTAGATTAAAACGGGATAAGTTTAACTTGAACCACAGTACTGGTGAAGTTTTTGGATGATAGTACGTTAGGGAAACTTGGGCATCGCATGTCTAGGAAGATATGGCTTCGACCTGGTGCATTTGGCCAAGTGGAACTGACCGAAGCTACCCTTAAATGGATCCTAACTAGTTAGACCAAGTTTTAGTATTAAGTTCAATGGGTAGGACTATTTGGAAAACCTCGAAGGCATGGTTACTTTAATGAGCTCCTTGTGACTCACCATAGCCCAGAAGTTTATCCAAAGAATCCTTACTTGTTGAATCCAAAGCTAAATCTGAATCTAACACAAGACTAAACAAAACCCTTAAATTGAACCTCAATTCATTTCACAAAAAATTATAGGATTCCCTGATTGAGAAATTAGATCGGGTGAGATGACTAAATAATTTAAAACACTTTAATTTCAAAATTATTTAAAAAAAAAAAACTTAAATTTCAAAATTATTTTAAAAACATAAATTTCAAAATTATTTTAAAAAAAAAAACTTAAATTTCAAAATTATTTTTTAAAAAAAACTTAAATTTCAAAATTATTTTAAAAAAAAAACTTAAATTTCAAAATTATTTTAAAAAAAACTTAAATTTCAAAATTATTTAAAAAAAAAAAACTTAAATTTCAAAATTATTTTAAAAAAACTTAAATTTCAAAATTATTTTAAACTTAAATTTCAAAAAAAAAAAAAAAACTTAAATTTCAAAATTATTTCAAAATTATTTCAAAATTATTTTAAACTTAAATTTCAAAATTATTTTTCAAAATTATTTCAAACTTAAATTTCAAAATTATTTCAAACTTAAATTTCAAAATTATTTTAAACTTAAAATTCAAAATTATTTTAAACTTAAATTTCAAAATTATTTTAAAATTATTTTAAACTTAAATTTCAAAATTATTTTAAACTTAAATTTCAAAATTATTTTAAAAACTTAAATTTCAAAACTATTTGAAACTTAAATTTCAAAATTATTTTAAACTTAAATTTCAAAATTATTTTAAAAACTTAAATTTCAAAATTATTTTAAAAACTTAAAATTAAATTATTTTAAACTTAAATTTCAAAATTATTTTAAACTTAAAATTCAAAATTATTTCAAACTTAAATTTCAAAATTATTTTAAACTTAAATTTCAAAATTATTTCAAACTTAAATTTCAAAATTATTTTAAACTTAAATTTCAAAATTATTTTAAACTTAAATTTCAAAATTATTTTAAATCTCAAAATTATTTTAAACTTAAATTATTTCAAAATTATTTTAAATTATTTCAAAATTATTTCAAAATTTAAAATTTGAAATTAAATTAAAAATTGAAAATTAAAACATTAATAATAAAAATAAAAATAATAATATATATATACCAAGGTCAAAAACCGGGGGCAGGCGCCCCCGGTATTCAGACCCCGGGAGCCCGCAGTGATCCCGGGCGCCCCGCCTCACACGACCCCGGGCGCCCGGAACACACCCGGGCGCCCGGACTCCCTTATATATAGGGGGCAGGAGGCGCCCCCTACACTTGCACCAAGTCTTCCTTAAGCTTCTTCTTAGCTTCCCTGCGAAGACTGTCAAAATTAAAAAAAAATTTCCGTGGTGGATACGAAGTTGTGACTCAACCGAGGTCGTCAGTTCTAAAATTTCTAACAATGGCTCCTCGGTAAAACTTCTATCCCCTCCTAAAATTCATTTTTATTTTTTTTTTCTGTCTTTTCTTCCTCCTTAGTATAATATTAGTTTCAAATTTAGGAAGCGTACTAAATCTGGTGCTGGGCCCTCTACCCCTAGCATTGACCCTAGGTTTCCCACCGACGAACTTAGGATTAAGTTTATGTCAACAAATTACATGGCCATTAGAACCAAATGTATAGACAGATCGTTCTTTTTACGCTCTTGTATTATAGTCTCCGAGACTATAAACCACTATAGGTTGCGAAACCTAGTTGAGTGCACCAGCGCAGTAAACATAAGTTTATGTGCCGAATTTTACAACAACCTAGTGAAAGTAGACGACTACTCCTATACCACTAGGGCAGCTGGCACAGATATCACATTATCTCCCACCACCATTCGTGAGTTTCTAGGATTACGAGAGTCACCGTGCACCTTTCTATGCTATCCTCCTAGGGAGCTACCTTTTGGAGATTCCTACTCACATATTACCCTCGATACGATCTATTCGTTCTTCTTTGAGGACCAGCGTGATCCCACTGAGACCCAGTTTAGGTCACTTAACCTTAGAATTCAGGACTACGCCCTTTATAGGGTTCTAGTACTTTGTATTCTACCGCTAACCACTCATGACATTGCGGTGATGCGTCTATTCCACTCCTTCCTGCTCTATGCCCTGTGTCAGAGGTTAGATATAGACATCAGTCTTCACATCTTTTCCACTATCATTTATGCAGCTGGATACGTGATCAGCAGACGAGTACATATGCCTTATTGTCATATTCTGACAGCGTACATGTCCTCATTACACATTGATGTCACCAGAGGTGACATCCGCTACATGACCGAGTTTGACATCATAGGAGCTAGGAACTTTTCCCTAGCAAATATCCATATAGACGATGAGGGTACCATGTCCTGGCGTAGGGGGGCACAACACCAGCAGGCAGAGGAGGCAGAGCATGATGAGTTCATGTTGGCACTATTTCCCGAGGAGGCTGCTCCCGCCCCACCACCACCTCGAGCACCACATCCAGCTCCTCGCACTCTCGCTGATCGAGTTTCCGGACTAGAGAGGGCTATGTCGAGTCTCCAGCACGAGAACTCCGAGTTTCATCAGTCCATGGGACGAGAGGTCTCCGATCTTCGACGAGAGGTTCGACAGGAGGTCTCCGACTTACGACGAGACGTACGACAGGAGCTCTCCGACTTGCGTCGAGATCTACGAGAGGACGATCGGGCTCGTCACACTGAGATCCTGACACTACTCCGGTCGCTGGGTTCCGGACCACCTCCCTCATCATCTCAGTAGCTCCTACTGTTGCTCTATTATGACTCTAGTATAGCTTGTAGCAGCTCTATTATGACTCTTTTATCTATGTCGACTTTTTAGTCTAATGGACGGTTTCACTTCAGGCTTGATTGACTATACCTTAATCTAATTAGTCTTTTAGTCACATTTTTTTTATAACTTCTAGGCAAAACAGTTTTCAAAACTCCAATCTTACTAGACTTTCAAAAGTTGGGTTTAGTCTAGGATTTCCCCCTAGATATCATGTTCCCCTAGAATTAAGCCAGAGCATCTCACAAAACACCTAGGTTTACCTTGATTGTGGTTGAAAAATATAGAATGGCGTGAGATGCATAGGGTATAGCCTGGACTCAAGAATGCTTATATTTGTGCATCAATATGAGTCTGGGCGTTAAATATACAATAAACATTAATCAAGTTAAAGTTCTCCAGCTCTAGTCAAGTCTATCTGGACCTAAATAACTTAACTTGACTAACCTGGTAAAAGCTATTGTCATATAGACAATCAGTAAGTAGCTAAAGGTTAGACAGTTGGCAAAGGATACTCAATTTCTTTTTTAAAGAATGTTTTGTTCTCTATGGCTCTGATACCTAATATATAAACATGACTTGTGCTTGGACTTAAGGACCAACTGAACTTAAAAAAATAATCTTGTTCTAAAAACTTAAATTCCAATTGACCTTAAACTTCCAAACTCTGTTGAATATTGCTAACTTTAATCATGTACAACTCTTTACACATTGCCCATTTTTTTTAATTATGGCAAAGGGGGAGAGTAGCAAAAATGTAAACATAAAAAAATTCAATGGGAGCAAAAATTAAGGGGGAGCCAAAGTTAAGGGGGAGTATATAGGACAAAATTTACTTTAGTTACCTTGTTCATCTATACTTAGCAAATTTTGCCTGTGTTTAAAATGACTATCTATTCGCTTGTTTACTTAACTTCGAATTCGTGTTGCCATAATCAAAAAGGGGGAGATTGTTGGTGCGGGAAGCATCCGACGATCGAACTCGTGTTTTGATAACGGCAAAGAATTCAAAGTTAAGATGTTTTTTAGTCTAACAAGTCTACTTGAGGATTTCAGGAAAGTCCTAGCTGCGGTTAGGCAAAGGGAAAACCCTAGGGGGCGGTAACCCTAGGTCATAGGGGGTGGTAACCCTATGCGGAAAGTCTTGGCAGGTCGATGGCTTCAGGCAAAAGTCCTAGGGGGTGGTAACCCTAGGTGAAAAGTCCTGGTGTCGCGAACCAGGTGAAAGACTGGACTAGCCGGGGAAGCGGATGTCCAGCAGAAAGTCCGGAAGCATCGAGTGCTGAGCAAAAGTCCAGTCGATCTGGAGGATCGACTGGCAACAGGTAAATCTCCTGAGTGGAGTAGGTGAGGACGCGTTCCCCGCAGAGGGAACAGTAGGCGTCGGGTCGACCTAGGGCTTCCGGTTGGAAATCCAAAGTCAGACTCGGACAGTCCGAAGACTGTCAATTATTATTTACTGTGTTTTATCAGATTCTAACACTGTCTTGCAGGGTATTTTGCTCGGACTAACCTTTGTTTGCAGGTGAGGAGCCTGCTGGAAAAAGGCTGTCCGGGCGCCCGGGATGGATCCGGGCGCCCGGAGGTCCGAGCGCCCGGGACCAAACTTTATCCCTGCCGCGACTTCGCCACGTGGAGCATCCTGGTTGGTTGGCCACGTCACACTCCAGGCGCCCGGAAGGGATCCAGGCGCCCGGAACCGCATATAAAAGGAGAGTTGAGGTGCAGCTTCAAAGCACAACGAATTCTAAGTGATCTTTCATCAACACGCTGCTCCAAAAGACGCTCCGAAGTGCTACTACAAGTGCCCGACGACCCGAAGCTTCAGAATTAGCATTTCTTGTTGTCGGTATAATTTTTTATAGCTTTTATTTGTACTCATAATTGTAATCCTTTAACGAGCTTATAGTTGTTGCCCACCGGAAGCGATCAAGGATCGCGGGCCTTCGAGTAGGAGTCGACTTAGGCTCCGAACGAAGTAAAATCGACCTGTCTCTTTGTGTTGTCTCTTTATTTTATTTCCGCTTATTCCGCTGCACGTTTTAACTCCGATAGTTTTCCGATAATCGAACGAAATAGCCACGAGCGCTATTCACCCCCCCCCCCCCTCTAGCGCTTCTCGATCCAACACATGGCTGGCGCCAAGGAGACAGTGGTGGTGATGGTGGATTCCTCCCATTGCTCCTCGGTCACAAACCAGGAGGAGGGGGGCATGGGGAAAGGGTCCCAAAAGTCCCAGCTCAAGTAGGATGGCGGCGGAGGCGAGGTGGGGGGAGGATCGGGGAAGTGGTCTCCGAGGAGGTTCATTTATCGGATTCAGGGCTCATTGGGAGGCGCGACAAAGGCGGTGCTGTCGGCGGCGGCGCAGGGATAAAAGGTGGAGGAGGAGGCGAGGATGGGAGTGGTACAGTGGATGGGGAAGAGAAACCAGAGGGTGTGAATGGCGGGAGGTGGTGATGGCAGAGCTGTGAGGGTGTCTCGGCATGGGCGAACTGGAGGACGGCGGCGCCTGTGGCCCGGAGGGAGCCGAGGTAGAGGCTATGGGCAGTAGCAAACGCTCGCTGTCTCTCCACTAACTGCTTCATGCAATGACGACGCCAAGCTTTGCACGGCCACACCGCCTCCTCTTACCCAAGTCGCGACTGGCAAAACCACATCTCCACGACCACGCCGTCAGCACTAGCTACTAATTACTCCTTACAACCATCAAAGCACAAAGCTGAAAACACCAAAAGCTTCTTCTTCTTCTACCAAATGAACAAGAACAGTGATTCATCGAAGGAAAGGAACCGCCTTTGCTTCAGAATAATCTAAGAATCCTAGAAAAGCTTCAAAAACCTCCCCTTTGTCGTTTTCTCATAGATCATATATATTTATTTGTTTATAGTTTTTAAGAATAATTTAATTTTTTTTTATATTTAGAGTTTAGTTTCTTAACTGAACTACATAATACCTTAAACTCTATATTTTTAATTATCAATTTTAAATTCAATAATATGATTATTTTTTTTCTTAATTTCTAAATAGTATCAGAGTTAGGTTCTCTTTCTTTGATCTAATGTCACCCTCTGTTATTGTTTTCTGTTGTCGTTGTTGTCTCCTACTGCTTCTACTGATTTCGGCGTCGACGCCACATCCTACTGATTTCGGTACCGACGACCTGTCCTGTCGATTTCGACGCCAACACTCTTTTCAGTCAATTTCGGTACCAACGCTCTTTTCTGTCGATTTCAGTGTCGACATCCTATGCTATTGATTTCGGCACCGACGCTCTTTGCTGTTGATTTCGGTGTCGACGTCCTATGTTACCGATTTTGGCATTGACGTCATTTTCTACTGATTTTGACACTGACGTCTTATGCTGCCAATTTCTACGTTTGACATCTTTTTGTCTCGAATTCTCTATGTGACCACGGGTCGTCCTAACACTAGTTTTTATAGATCGTACAGATGTGTATCCTTACAGTTTGGTTATTCTAAGCATTATTCATTTTGTTATCATGTCTAGTCGTACAGATACTTCATGAAAATCTGATCCATATATGTTGAAGCAATTTCAACAGTTCCTTGCTCAGGCCTTTGTCATGTCAACCTCCTCTTATATAAGTTTGTCATCGTCTGGTGTTTCAGGTATATCTTCATCCTTATGAATTTTGGACTCTGGTGCCTCCCATCATATGTCATCATATTTTGTTTCTTTTTCTCCCTGTTCATCATATCTATTGTTACTCCTATGTCATTAGTAGGTGTCGATTCAATTGTTATATCTTGTTTATCTCTTACTGATGTTTCTTATATTCCGAGTCTTACTTTAAATTTTATTTCTGTTAGTCAATTATATGAGTCTAAATACTTAGTCTTTTCTTCTTCATCTAATTATTATATTCAGGACCTGCAATTTCAGAGGCTGATTGGGACAGGTCATAGGCAAGGAGAACTCTATATTTTAGATCAACTCAAAGTACCAGAAGTTGTAGCTTCGAGTGTGGATTTATCATCTTTTCATCTAAATCGTTCATCTTCTGATTTTTATTTATGGCATTCTCGTTTAGGTCATGTTTCAGCATCTCATTTGCAGTTTTTAGCTTCTACAGGAGTATTAGGATATTTAAAAAGTTTTGATATTTCTGATTGTAGTAGTTGTAAACTGGCTAAATTTTCTGCCTTACCATTTTTTTAAAAGTCTTTCTTTTTCTTCTGCTCTATTTGATCTTATACATTCTGATGTGTGGAGACCCTCTCCTATTCCTACAAAAGGGGGGTCAAGATATTATGGTTCATTTATTTATGATT
The DNA here is from genome assembly GCF_018446385.1 of Zingiber officinale. Taxonomy (NCBI): domain Eukaryota; kingdom Viridiplantae; phylum Streptophyta; class Magnoliopsida; order Zingiberales; family Zingiberaceae; genus Zingiber; species Zingiber officinale. Next base: position 114,728,775 of record NC_055999.1, read on the forward strand.
GTGCTCGTTACACTTGGGTCTATCTTATGAAACACATGTCTGATCATCTTATCATTTCCAACAACTTCAGAGCTCTTGTGAAAACTCAATATTCTAATGTCATAAAGTGTTTTTATTATAATTTGGGGTGAATACACTTCGAATCATTTTTCATAATTACTTGCTTCTGATGGTACTATTCATCAAATCTCTTGTACAGATACTCCTAAATAGAATTGTGTCACTAAATGAAAACATAGGTATCTTGTTGAAATAACCCGTTCATTATTATTATCTGTCAGTATTCCTAGTACCTTTGGGGGGAAGCAATCTCTACCGCTTCTCACGTGATTAATAGAGTTCCAACCTCACACAATTTAGGTTTGTCACATTTTGAAAAATTGTACGGGCATGCTCCTCTCTATTCCTCTTTGTGTGTTTTTAGTTGTACTTGCTTTGTCCTTCGTCCACATGTCGAGCATAATAAATTAGCATCTTGGTCTGCTCTTTGTATCTTTTGGGGTTATGGTGTTACTCAAAAAGGATATCATTGCTTTGATTCTGTTAGTCAAAAATTGTATGTCTCTCGTCATGTTGTGTTTCATGAGCATATTCCATTCTTTTCTATTCCGGCTAGTTCACAAAGACAAAGTTAGATCTACTTTGTATTGATCCTTTCAATAATAACACTGAGGAAGTTTCACCCACAACTCCTACTGGTAGCTCAACTAAATTTGGTACTTTGGTTCCTGAGATATCTGCTCCATGCTCCTCCTTCTGCCACTACCCAATCATCTCCTGAGGTTGCGGATGATCCTTCTGTCCACCATCGTCAATCCACTCGTGTTTGTAAGTCTATTAAACTGCCAGATTTTGCTTACTCTTGTTATTCTCATTCTTTTGCTTCATTTGTTGCATCTATTCATTGTCTTTCTGAACCTATATCCTATAGAGAAGCTATTTGTAACCCACTTTGATAAAGTGTTATGGCTGAGGAACTAACTGCTTTGCATCAGACTTATACATAGGATTTGGTTCCATTGCCACTAGAAAAATACACTATTGGTTCTCGTTGGTATATAAGATCAAAACTAAATCTGATGGATCTATCAAGCGATACAAAGCTTGTCTTGTTGTTAACGGTTATTCTCAGGAGTATGACATGGATTATGAGGAAACATTTGCTCTTGTTGTAAAAATAACGACTGTTCGTACTCTGATTGTTATTGCTTCTGTTCGTCGATGGAGAATATCTCATATGGATGTCAAGAATGCATTTCTAAATAGTGTATTCATGAAGAAGTTTATATGACACCTCCTCTTGGTATTTCACACCAGCCTGGTGAAGTTTGCAGGCTTCGTAAAGTGCTTTATGGTATCAAACAAGCACCTCGTGCTTGGTTTGAAAAGTTCTCTACAGTGATTACTTCGCTTGGTTTCCATCCTAGTAATCATGATTCAACATTATTTGTTAGATGTACAAGTGCAGGTTGTACTCTTTTATCATTATATATTGATAACATGATTATTACTGGTGATGATTCTGATAGAATTGCTTCCCTGAAGTCTAAATTGGCTCGTCGTTTTGCTATGAAAGACTTGGGTATACTACGCTACTTTCTAGGCATTGAGGTTGCTTATTCCCTGAAAAGTTATCTTTTATCCCAGTCAAAGTATATATCTGATCTGTTTGAGCGTGCTCATCTTACTGATAATAGAGTCGTTGATACTCCTATTAAGACTAATGCTCGATATTCTTCATCTGATGGCTCACCTTTGTCGGATCCTAATTTGTACAGAATTATTGTTGGAAGCTTGGTTTATCTCACTGTGACTCGTCTAAATATTGCAGATTTGTTCATGTGGTTAGTCAATTTGTCGCTGCACCAACCACAGTTCATTAGGTTGTTGTTCTTCGTATTCTCAAGTATCTTCGGGGTACTCAATTTCAAAGCCTTTTATTTCCTTCTATTTCATCTCTTTAACTGTGTGCATACTCTGATGCAGATTGGGTTGGTGATCCTACGAATCGTAAATCTACCACTGACTTCTACATTTTTCTTGGTGATTCCGTCATTTCTTGGAAGAGTAAGAAGCAAGAAGTTATTTCTAGATCTTCCACATAAGTTGAGTATCATACCATAGCCTCAACTACTTGTGAGATAGTTTGGTTGCGTTGATTGCTTACGGATATGGGTATCTCTCTTCATCAACCTACTCTATTATGTTGTGATAATCAAAGTGTTATTCAAATTACACGTAATTCAGTTTTTCATGAGCGGACGAAACATATTAGAATTGATTGTCACATTACTTGTTACCATCTTTAGATTGACACCATCACATTGCCTTTTGTTCCTTTAAAATTATAGATTGCTGATATATTTACCAAGTCACATTCTGCTTCACGCTTTCGTTTCTTATCTGACAAACTCTCAATATTTATCAAGTCACATTGATTGTCACATCGTGAGTTTGAGGGGGAATGTTAGATTATATATATTTATTTGTTTATAATTTTTAGGGCAATTTGATCTCTTTCTTTTTATATTTAGAGTTTAGGGTTTCTTAACTAAACTATATAAGACTTTATACTCTGTATTTTTCAATTTTAGATTCAATAATATAACTAATTTTTTTTCATAATTTCTACGGATGATACAATCTACTACCATTGTTGGGCATTACTCTAAAACCCTCTTGCTCTGCTGGTCTCTTTCTATCTCAAGGAAATGGACGCATGGGGGAACAGAGATATTTGACCGTCGGGCAGCGTGCGTGTAATGGACACCAGGCTTAGAGCTGATTATCCATCTTCTCTTTCTGAAAATTTACAAAAATAAAACACAAAACACACACGGTATTTGTTTCGAATCATCACAAGAGGTCGTCCAAATTCATATCATGTAATGTAGCCGCTATAAAACCATATACTGTTATACAAAGACGGAATCAGAAATTTCATATGGAGGGGACTAAATATATGCATTTTATGTTGAGAAGAGCCGACCATATCATTGTCTCCTGTTCGCCTCTCTTTCACCCCCTATTCCTATACATCATATACTTATACTTAAAATTTGAGAAGGGGGGCCGCCATCGCCCCCCTTTGGTTCCGTCCGTAGTTATACATATTATAACAATTATGATTTAGTAATCTAATATTCATGTTATAGCCGCTACAACATCATAGCTGCTATAACAGTTATAGCAACTATAATTTTATAATTGTTGAACAATTTTCCATAATGAAGATTGTTCACCAAAGATTACAAAGATAATTGTTGTATTGAAATATACTCAAAATCACCATTAGATTTGTTGAAATGACCTGAATTGATAATCTCATGTTGTTAAGTAGGATGGAAGAGATGCTTGGAAAGCTAGGTTGACTCAAAGATTTGGCCAAGATGTTTGAGATCGAGACCGAGATGTCCAAGGTCGAGACTGAGATGTCTTACGTCGATACTGAGACTGAGATGATGCTGAGGCACGAGGTTGAGATGCCGAGATATGATACCAAGATGTCACTGTTAGGACCGAAAAGTAGCTGGAGGGGGGAGGGGGGTGAATAGCTCGTCGCGTGCTTCGTGGTTGGCGTTGCTTGTTTCTTCAAAGATGTACAGCGGAAATACAAGAAACAAAAACAAACAACGCTAACACTTGGGATTTTACTTGGTATTCACCTCACAAGAGGTGACTAGACCAAGGATCCACGCACACACACACACACCTCCACTAATAAACACTCCTTTTCGGTAACTACCGAAGACGGAGAAGCCCTACAAGTTCACACTACAAGAAGAAAGGGAAAGGATACACAAATACAAGCAAAAGCTTACAATGAGTATAGAAACCCTAACCCTAGCTTTCTTCTTCAGCTATAGATCCGCCTCTTGACTTGGAAAACCTCCAAGAACCTTCAAGAACTGGCGATCTGATCTTTGTGGAGAAGCTGTGGAAGCGCTAAAGTGATATGAGATGAATCGGTGAAGTTCTTGTGAAGAAAACGCACGCCAACGACCTTTATTTACGCCAACGGTCGGATCCCGATCGATTGGATTGCTCCCAATCGATAGGGGAGGCTTTGGATCGATTCACGGATCGATCCAGAGTGCCTCTGTGCTCTGGAAATTCGCCTGGATCGATCGGTGGATCGATCCAGGGCTTATCGCGACATACAGCACCTTCCCAATCGATCCACTGATCGATTGGGACCTCTGGATCGATCCAGAAGGCTACTGTGTGCTCGCTACTGCCTCCCAATCGATCCACTGATCGATTGGGACGAAGGCTTATCGCAGGGACACACCAATCGATCGTCCGATCGATTGGGCTCCAGCCAATCGATCGGCTGATCGATCCGGCTACTGGTTTTTGCCCAAAACCAAGTCCCAAACCTCCCAAACCAACATCTGGTCAGCCTTGACCTGTTGGTTCATCATGCCTAGCATTCGGTCACCCTTGACCTGTTAGGACTCCCTCACCAAGTGTCCGGTCAACCTCTTAGACCTATTTGGACTTTTCTTCATCATGCCAAGTATCTGGTCACTCCTTTGACCTACTTGGACTTTCACCAGATGTATGGTCAACCTTGACCCATCTGGATTTCCCCGTGCCTGGCTTCACTCACCAGGACTTCCAATCTGCCTAGTTTCACTCACTAGGACTTCTCCTCTGCCTGGCTTCACTCACTAGGACTTCCAATCTGCCTAGTTTCACTCACTAGGACTTCTCCTCTGCCTGGCTTCACTCACCAGGACTTCCTTCTACCTGGCTTCACTCACCAAGACTTTCTAATCTGCCAAACATCCCAGTTAGGACTTCCCAGTCAAGTATCTGGTCACTCCTTGACCTACTTGACTCTTCTTCAATCAACCTTGTATTGTCAAACACCGAAACTGAAACCAAGACTCAAGCTTGGTCAACCAGGTCAGCCTTGACCTGAGGGATATTGCACCAACAATCTCCCCCTTTTTGATGTTTGATAATACCACATGTAAGTTAGGCTAATCTCATAGCCTAAACCTTCTTCATGCCACTAGGTAATGACTACATAAGTTAAACCCTTCATTCTCCTCCTAAGAGGGCAAACTCCCTCTAGGTACTGCCTAGGTATGAAGGCCTAACTTACTCCCTTTCATTCTCCCCCTATTGGCACACATCAACCCATGCCCCATGTTTGGACACACATCAACAAATTCACTTGTTGATAACTCTCCCCCTGAAGAGTTGCGCATCGTTGTTCACAACTTCACTCGTTATGATCAACACGATAATGAAAGCCCCATACCCTTCATTATCCTTAACCCTACATTCTCCTCCTATTGAGTCAAATGTCCATCCTTGAGCATTTTCAACTTAAATCCACTTGTACAATGAGGATATCCACTTCCCATTAAGATTCAAACGCTCAACCTTGAGCATGTTCTTAAAAGAAGGTTAACCACCTTCCAAGGTTCATGAAAAATAATTTTCATGTCTTTAAAGAGTCCCTCCCCCTAAAGACATGGTGGTAACTTCTGTCATTGCACTAACAATGACTTGGAATCCCTAGACCTTTAGGAAACCCAAATTTAGAAGTTTTTGAGGTTCAAATATTCAAAATTTGAAACAAACCTCAACCTAAACTTCAATTTAGTCTTCCCTAACTAATCCATCTTTGTTTTCAACATGAAAACACCCTTTTTATGTATACAAATGTATTTTAAGGGTTTGGAATGGTTGCATAGACTAATCATGGTTCAAACATGCTGAAATCAGGCTTTCCCAGCCGAAATCAGGCTTTCCCAGCCAAAATCAGCAACTTCAATCGATTGGAGTTTGGTTCCAATCGATTGAACCGGTCTGAATCGATCCACTGATCGATTCAGACTTCCTGGATCGATCGGCTGATCGATCCAGCGAGCTTCTGCTCGCGGGAGAACCTCCCTCAATCAATCGCCCGATCGATTGAGGTACTCCAATCGATCGCCCGATCGATTGGAGCTCTGATAGTTGCTGAAATTCCATTTCAGTCAACTTCAGAAACCCCTAGAAAATTCTACAAAAATCCAAAAATTATGAAAATTTGTGTAGACATTATTTAGGGTATATACTATCAAGGAAAAATAGTTTTCTAAGAAAATACATCATATTTTCAAAGATTGACACAAACTTGAAAACTTGTAAAAACTTTAGTATTTTCTTCAAGTTTGTGACTAACTATTCAATGGTGATTACTATCAAAAGATAGCCTTCACCAAGGTTTTCAAAAATCATTTTAAAAACATTTTCAAACCAATATCCCATCATGTTCCTTGGGCTTAATGTACATGACTTGTATACTAGCTTTCCCAATGATGGGAACACACATAACTATGTGTTTTGATGAACTTAGAACTCAAAAGAATGCACTAAATCAATATATTGAGTTTTGTTCATCATCCTAACATCTCACTTGTATTTAATGTGTACAAAACACATACAAGTCATCTTATAGGTCTTTGTGAGATGTAAATTTTGGTTTTGCCCTAATCTAGGGATCATGCATATCTTTCTAGGCATTTTAAGTGGTACACATCCAACAAGGATGTTACTTGTTGATTCCACTTGTTTATAAATGCCATTTGTTTATACCACTTGTTGGTAAAAATATTTGTCCTTAATTTTTAAGGAAATAAACATAATGCATGATAATGTTATGGCATACATCAAAATGAAATAGCCTTCAAAAGAAAGATTCCTATAACTACATGATGTATGTATGACATGACATGGTATTTTTGTATTTTTCATGATAACAAATGAATGCAAAATACAAAACTAAACATGATGTCATGACATATAATGGGTAAACAATCATGGCAAAGTTTAGTGTAAATAAAATACCTAGATTATCTATCTAGATGTTCTTAAACCTTAGCTAAGTTAAAGTTAAACCTAGATTACCCAAAAGTGCTTTAAGAAAATGCCAAAACCTAAATTGGCATTTCTAATTCTCTTGATCAATTTATGTCTATTGAAATCAAGCATATTCCTCAAATGTTGGCATATCTCATTTTGCCACAAGAGTAGCACTTTAAATTAAGACTTAGATTTGCCTTAAATTACTAAGAAAATACCAAAGTCCCAACTTGGTATTTCTTATGTTTCCTAAATTGTGCCAATTAAGATTAAAATCAATACTTCTCAAATTTGGCACATTTCACTCTTCCAAAGAGTAAATATAAATCCTTTTCATTTTCAAAGGTTTATAATAACCTTGAAAATGCTCCTTGAGTGTCAATTTCTTCAAAGTTTGGTTAACTATCCTTCTTCTTAGAGTTGACACTCCCTAACCCATCTATGGGGTAGAGAAGATGCTCCTAGGAACCCAAAACCTATTGGTGCTCCTTGGATGCTCTAGGTATTCACTAGGGATAACTTCCCTAGATACCTTCCTAGTGACCTTGTTAGGCTTCTTAGAAGCCTTGGTCACCTTTTCTAGGTCAACCCTAGGGATTGCTTCCCTTGTGACCTTGTTTGTGACTTTCTTAGACTTCTTAGAAGTCTTAGTCACATTTGTTGCAAAAATACTCTTAGAGATGACCTCTCTAGTATTCTTGACTTGACCACTAGACCTAGGGTTTGTTCCATAGCTATATGGAACCCTATGGTAAGAGGGCACATCCTTCTTAGCCTTGGGTTTGTATCACAAACCTCTATGGCCATTGGATGACCTTTGTGCTCCTAGACCTAGGCTATGCTCATTTTGCCCTTTTAGGATATTTTCCATCCTTTTTAGGGTCTTTTCCATTTTATCAAGCCTTGACCTCAAGACTTGATTTTCTACCATTAAATCCTTAGATTTTGGTTTTTCATTAAACCCATGAGCATTTTTATTTCTAGGCCTATAACTAAAACCCTTAGTTTTCTTGCCTAGATTTTCATCTACCTTCCTAACCCTAGGTGTGATAGTTTTAGCATGAAAAGCTATATGTTTTTCCTTAACGTTATCATGCTTCCTATTTTCATGGTAAATAGCATTAAAATGATATAAGTTAGACCTATCATGCTTTTTACCATGATTTAAAGGCGAAGGCTCAATAAAAGTTACCTTTCTTTTTACCTTGGAGGCTCCCCCTTGACTTGAGCTTCCTCCTTGAGCCTTGATCACCTTCTTCCCCTTAGGGCATTGACTTCGGTAATGCCCTTTTTTATTGCACGAGAAGCACACAATGTGCTCCTTGCTCTTCTTTGTTCCGGGGATAGTCTCCTTGGGCTTCTCCTTGCCCTTTTGTGCCACTTGGCCCTTCTTCTTGGCCAATTTAGGGCATTTACTTTTGTAATGCCCATGTTCCCTACATTCAAAACATATGATATGATTTTTATTATTTATTGAAATATTTATACCTTTGCTTGTAGGGGTGGCATCTTTTCCATGTGATGTGGATGTGGAGGCTTCCTCTTGATCCGAAGATGATACTCCTCCATTTAATTTTGCTTGACTCGTGGAGGTGGAAGCTACATCATCCTCTTCTTCTCTTGACCCGGATGTGGAGGATTCTTCTTGCTCTTGTTCCGGTGTCAATGAAGATTGCTCCCCCTCAATCCTAGAGGTGGAGGCTTCACCTTCTTCTTCATCTTCATCCTCTTATACATGAAACAAGGAATATACTCCTTCCTTGCTCTTTTGATTACTCTCCTTTGAGGATGAAGCTTTTTGGACCTCCTCTTCGGAGGTTGAGCATCTCTCAACCTCGGAGTCCTCCTCTTCTTGGTCTTGATCCATTGAGTCGCCCTCTTTGGATTCTTCTTGATTTGGTACAGTGGAGGGGATCTCATGAATTCTTGCCAATTTGCTCCAAAGCTCCTTGGCATCTTCAAACTCTCCAATTTGCTCCAAGATGTTGCTTGGCAATAAATTGACCAAAAGCTTGGTCACTTTGTCATTGGCCTCACATCTTTGGAGTTGCTCCTTACTCCATTTGTTTTTCTTGAGAGCTTTGCCCTTGGAGTTCTTTGGAGCTTCAAAACCTTCCATAAGAGCAAACCATTGCTCTATCTCCACCATTAAGAAATTCTCGATCCTTGATCTCCAAAGATCGAAGCTTGTAGATATGTACGGTGGAGCCACCCTTGTGTCAAATCCAAATCCATCTTGGAATTGCATCTTGAAGTTGAGCTTCTTGAATTATTTGACTTTGATGAATTTGCTCCAACTTCTTCACCCTCTAGCTTTGCTTGTTTTGTTTGCCCCTTCCGGCGATGATTCCGGTGAAGAGCGGCCTCGCTCTGATACCACTTGTTAGGACCAAAAAGTAGCTAGAGGGGGGGGGGGTGAATAGCTCGTCGCGTGCTTCGTGGTTGGCGTTGCTTGTTTCTTCAAAGATGTGTAGCGGAAATACAAGAAACAAAAACAAACAACGCTAACACTTGGGATTTTACTTGGTATCCACCTCACAAGAGGTGACTAGTCCAAGGATCCACGCACACACACACACACCTCCACTAATAAACACTCCTTTTCGGTAACTACCGAAGACGGAGAAGCCCTACAAGTTCACACTACAAGAAGAAAGTGAAAGGATACACAAATACAAGCAAAAGCTTACAATGAGTATAGAAACCCTAACCCTAGCTTTCTTCTTCAGCTGTAGATCCGCCTCTTGACTTGGAAAACCTCCAAGAACCTTCAAGAACTGGCGATCTGATCTTTGTGGAGAAGCTGTGGAAGCGCTGAAGTGATCTGAGATGAATCGGTGAAGTTCTTGCGAAGAAAACGCACGCCAACGGCCTTTATTTGCGCCAACGGTCGGATCCCGATCGATTGAATTGCTCCCAATCGATAGGGGAGGCTTTGGATCGATTCATGGATCGATCCAGAGTGCCTCTGTGCTCTGGAAATTCGCCTGGATCGATCGGTGGATCGATCCAGGGCTTATCGCGACATACAGCACCTTCTCAATCGATCCACTGATCGATTGGGACCTCTGGATCGATCCACTGATCGATCCAGAAGGCTACTGTGTGCTCGCGACTGCCTCCCAATCGATCCACTGATCGATTGGGACGAAGGCTTGCCGCAGGGACACACCAATCGATCATCCGATCGATTGGGCTCCAGCCAATCGATCGGCTGATCGATCCGGCTACTGATTTTTGCCCAAAACCAAGTCCCAAACCTCCCAAACCAACATCTGGTCAGCCTTGACCTGTTGGTTCATCATGCCTAGCATCCGGTCACCCTTGACCTGCTAGGACTCCCTCACCAAGTGTCCGGTCAACCTCTTAGACCCACTTGGACTTTTCTTCATCATGTCAAGTATCTGGTCACTCCTTTGACCTACTTGGACTTTCACCAGATGTCTGGTTAACCTTGACCCATCTGGATTTCCCCGTGCCTGGCTTCACTCACCAGGACTTCCAATCTGCCTAGCTTCACTCACTAGGACTTCTCCTCTGCCTGACTTCACTCACCAGGACTTCCAATCTTCCTAGCTTCACTCACTAGGACTTCTCCTCTGCCTGGTTTCACTCACCAGGACTTCCTTCTACCTGGCTTCACTCACCAGGACTTTCTAATCTGCCTAACATCCCAGTTAGGACTTCCCAGTCAAGTATCTGGTCACTCCTTGACCTACTTGACTCTTCTTTAATCAACCTTGTATTGTCAAACACCGAAACTGAAACCAAGACTCAAGCTTGGTCAACCAGGTCAGCCTTGACCTGAGGGATATTGCACCAACAGTCGCCAATACATAAGGCTGAGATGCCAAGACACGAGGCGTCCCCTTCCTATAGTGCTTCGAGGTTACGATAGACGTCTATTTCCCAGGATACAACTAGAAGACAACGCCAACAACAAAGCATTAGTTGTTCTTGGCGAACTAAGAGTACCCGAATGCTATCACGGAAAGAGCTATCGTGCAAGTGCATGACAGAGAATACGGGGAACAGGTTAAGTATGCGTTGTAGCAGCTACGATTTTGTAGCTACTACAGCGCGTCATTGGTTGAGTATTTAGGTGAGAAATATAAGAGAGATAACAATGGGAACAAGTGCCTCTTTGATAAAAACAAAAAAACAAAAAAAAAAAATCAAAGCGAGACTCCCCTTTGATTGTTAGTATTAGCCCTAGTACCAATTTTGAGATGATTGTAAAGGGCACATTATTGTATCATATATCATTATTAATAAAAGGTAAAGTTGGTTATTATATTTATTTCAATTCAGTGCCAATTGAATAAGTATAATAATGTCCTTGGGTAGTAGGTTATTATCTACAATATATCAATTGGTTGAATTGATAGTGAGATATTGCAGAGAACACTACTCTTAACTATTCCTAGTCAAGCATTAATATACAAGGATAATATTAATGCGTTGAGACTAGCATGTAGGTCAACGGATGACTTGATCTCACAAGTCATGGATATGAGATATCAGGTTGACACATGAGTATATATTATATACTGAATGACCCGCCATGAGAATATTTCATGGATCGTTATATGGGTGTCATAAACATTCTCATGTGACTATTGGTATGAATAGTCCTTTGACCTGAAGTCACTACGGTTCCCTACAGAAGAAGTTGTGTACTTTGGTATCGGCAAACGTCACCTGTAACAAAGTGGACAATAAAGTTGATCACTGGGTATGTAATGAATTATGCAGAGGGATGTGAGTGATGTAGATGGGATCTATCCCTTCCATATGACGGAAGCGATATCAGTGGACCCCTTGATTAGTAGGACACAAGAAAAGCATGTCATGCTCAAATGAGTCAATATGAGATATTGAGCTTATTTAATTGAATGTGTCTACTTAGAGATCAAGAAACACAAAGGTTGATAAGAGGATGACACAGTCTATGCCTCATTGATCAACCTAGATATCAAGGATAGAGGGGCAAAGTCATACAAGATAATAGCCACGGACATGTTAGGTCGGATCTTGACCTTCTCGTCACTTGGGTAGCAATGATGCCTTGCTAGATGCCACTCATTGCTTATGTATCTAAATGTTGATTTAGGTACATTGCCAACGTTACGAGAACCTATTGGGTCACACACAAAGAACAAGTAGATTTGGAAATGGATTCATATGATGAATCATTGGATTAAGTCTAATCCGAATTGGACATATTGAGTTGGACTCAATTGGATCTAATTGTTAGATTAAGTCCAATTCAAATTAGACTCAAGGAGTCAATTTGAATTAATGAAATAGTCATTCATTGAATTTGAATTGCATGAGGATTAATTGAGTAAGAATCGATTGAATTAGACTTGAGTTAGACTCAAGTGCATTAGACTTGAGTTAAACTCAAGTGAGGAGACTTGAGTTAGACTCAAGTGAGGATTAATGGAGATAATTATTAAATTTCGAAATTTAATAATTTATTTCAATCAATTTTCGAAATTGATTTGAAATGAGGAGTTACACTCATTTGAAATGAGGAGTTACAAGTGTAATCCTTAATGGAGTGTAAATACTCATTAAGGTCATTAATGCTAATTAAGTGTTTTCATTGGATGAAAATACTTAAGCAATTTTCTCTTCATTTTGTATACTTCTTCAGTGGCTTCTTCCTCTCCTCTCCTCTTAGCTGAAACCTTCTCACGGTTGCTAGCACAACCTTAGGTAGTTTCATCTCCATCTAGTGAGTTTGTGAGACAAACGAACCCTTGTTCGTGTGGATACCATAGAGGCGCGAGCGTGTGTTCGTGCTGAGATCCGAGCTGTCGGGAGTCCGTGAGCACGCAACAAAGGTATACTTCATCATGTTTTAGATCTAACTTAGTATAAAGTTTTGTTTCCCTTCGCATGGATCTTCTGGGGTAATAGGTTTTTCCGCTGCGTGTTTGCGTGTTTAGCAACCTATTACCTTACATTGATGACTCCAAAAAGTAGTACTCTTTTGACTTTTGCCTAGAATAATTATAATGTCATTGAAGGACATGATTATTGATAGTGTCGTCAATTTGAATTGTGTCTGTCGAATTGGTCTGTCCAGTCAAATAATTTAAACGGATTAGATTGAAATTTTATCAACTATTTAAAAATGGACCTAAATGGGTCAATCGTGGAGGTTGAAGACCTAAGCGGACTGGCTTGTGACGGGCTCGGATTGGCTTGTGTTGAGAAGAATATTTTTTTTTAATTTAAAATTAAAATAAAAAATTCAATGGGCTCGTAAACTAGCTAGTCTAATTCACAATCCAAATTTAAAAATTTTAATATTTTCTACTTTTTTTTTATTTTTGATGGGTTAAGGATTTCTCATCGACCGGCAAGCTGGCCTATCTTGACTCGCCATATGATAGATTTTTTAAAATTTGATCATCTAAGAGCTGTTTAATACATGAAAAATTTGTGCTTGGAACATGGAAAAGTTCAAGAGGTTAATGACAAATGAATAAATCTAACAAGTGTGGGCAAATGCCAAAGCCTAAAAGATCCTTAGCATATGAATAAGTAAACAAGTGCTAGCAGAAGCAAAATTCAAGAGATATTTGGCAAATGAGCAGATTAACAAGTGTTAGCAAATACAAGTTTAAAAGGCCTTGGTCGATGGAAAGATTAATAAATGTTAAAAAGATGCTCAAAAGGCTAAAATTGATTAGGAGCACAATATGTTTCATTAATGAATATATGTGAGTTAAGAAATTACGAGTGATTGTTATCTCAAACTTTTAGATAGAATTTTTCTCTATACATACATGTACTATAAATGTTATAGGTCATAGTCAATAAATGAGCTTAATCTTGAATTAAGTCGAGATCTCTCAAACACTAAAAGTTTGTTTCAATCGATTAACTCGGTAGTCAACTAAAGACATTTTTCTAATGGAAATATTATTTCTATTTTGGCATGAGTCAATTAAATGAGAATTTAGTTGACAAAGTACCTTAGATCAACCAAAAGGTCTTTGATTCAAGAACTCTTTATTGGAAGGATAAGGTTCAGAACAATAACCATCTAAGTCAATTAAAAAAAGGTTGGAGTCACTTAATTGTCATCCACTAGTGGATAAGATTATGAACTTATATAGATTTGAGTCAATCAAACTATGCTACAGTCAATTAGAAGCATTATCCAATGGTAAATAAAGTTATATAAACTTATCCCAATTGAGTCAACTAGTGCAAATTGGTGAAGGGGATGTGGCTTAAAGAATATCAGTTTGTGTGAAATTGCTTTTCTAATGAAATGAGGGCTCATTCCTTCACAATTAGTCTCTATTAAAATATTTCAACAGTTGTAAATATCCAAAAAAAAATGGATATTTACAACTGAAAAATTCATCATTTCATTGATGCGTTGAGAAAGAAATACACACATCGTCTGGCATCATCATCACCATCTCTATCATGTGGGAGTTTTAACCTCAAACGAAGAGAGAAACAGGATGCTCCTGGACAAGCATGGAGGATGTTGTGCACAGCAAAGCATCAGTGCTGATGGTGCCACAGTCACAAAGAATATAAATGTTTCTTCCAACAGATTCAACTAACTGTCAATTTGCTAGATCTGCTGCCCCAGTCACAAACAAACATAACAAACAGATATCATCATCACAGAAAGCAGTTCAGAACAAGAAGATGAAGCACATGAGGAAACAATGAGAGGATTCGAGATCAAAACAAACATGGTGTATACATGGAGCTTGTTATTCCCCAACACTTGCTTGTTCATGAGATCAAGAAAAGCTAAATTTAAGGTTACATGGGAAAAAAATCTACAGGTTGAGCCATGCAAATTGCAAAAGGAGTTGTTGTTTAGTAGCGGGGCAAGCGAGTAGGTGTTCTTGCCCTTTGGCAGCATCTGCTTCCACCAAAAAGGAGATCGCTTTGTCGGCTAGGAGCCGTAAAGCAGCTGCTTTGAAGCGATTTAGGGTTTTATAGGAAGCCGGAGGAGAGCGCCATGAGGAGGACCGCCGCCTGCTCCTCCTCCCCAGTCATGTTCCTCCTCCACCTCTGCCTCTTCTGGATCGTCGACCTCTGGTCCCACAAACCTAACCCTAGCACCTGCAGCTTGAGAGGCACCTTATTCAACTTCTCCACGCCGCCAGCGGCTGCAGAGCTCGCCGTGGTCTCTCTCTTCTCCTTCTTCATCGCCGGCGGCGCTCGCCGGTTTTTCCTGTACCGGATCCCGCACGCATTGCAGAGGGACTAACCGAAAATCGATCAATCAGCTCGTCAGGAATGGGGGAGAAGAAGAACAAGAGGAAGCAAGAACAGATCAAGCCTCAAAATCACACCTTGGGGCCGGAAGGGCCAGCTCGCCAAAGAGGGGTCGTCGTGGTCCGGCAATACTCGCAGCTCTTGAGCTCGCAGCCGCTGCTGCTCGGATCTACAGATCCCGGACTCTGCGCAACGAATCGAAGCGAGAAACGGATGAATCGCCTCAGCGCGAACCAAAACACCAAAGAAAAAGGTAAAGAACACGAACAGAGTACCATCTCCAGGCTCGAATCGTCCATCGCCTTCAACCTAGTGACCGTGGAGCTCAAACAAGCGGCAAGGTGGCTCAGATCTGATGCTTACTGCAGCTGATTGAGCGCCTGGAAGAAGAAGAAGAAGAAGAAGAAGAAGAAACCCTTCCCCTGACTGTAACGTGAGGGAGAAGAAAGCGGATCCGACGGCGGAGTGGAGGGAAACGAAAACAGTGGAGAGGCAAAACAATAGAGAGTGTATTTTATAGGCGAGTAAAAAATAGTGGACGCTCAAAACGTCTTATTTTTATTTTTATTTTTATTTTTAAATAAAAGAGAATTAAACGAAATATATATATAATATGGTGAAAATAAAAGATATTTTTATTTAAAAAGTATTTTTAAAAAAATAATAATAAAATGATATTTATCATATTTTTTACTTTTGAAAATATTCTTATTTAGTAATATTGTAATAGCTACCAAATACCACTGCAATAAATAAATATGTTAAAATAAATTATTTTTAATTTAATTAAATTAAAATATTATATATTGTTTTTTTTAGTAATTTAGTTAAAATTACTTTAATAGGATTAAAATTACGTTAAAATTATTGTAACGGCTATCTAATAACTCTTATACTAATATAACATGATTTATAGTCCGTATTGAAATGATTTTAAATAAGTTAGAAAAAGGACTTTTTATATAAAAGTATTCTATATATAATATCTTTATTAAGTTGAAATAGTTTATTATTAAAGTTGTTAATATTATAACATTTTAGCTAAATCTGTTTCAATTATAATAGTTTTAATCAAAATTATTCCATTAGTAACTTTTATTAATATTTAAGTAGTTTTGAGCATATTGTAACAAATTTAACTAAAGGTGCAATGATAATACTGAAAGAAAAACAGATAGACTTATATATATATATAGTATATCCAATTAATTATTTATTATAATTTTAAGTGATCATTTTATTAAAAAAATTAATTTTGTCTCTTTTTTTTCCTTCAAGGAAATGTAACTCCACCTAAACTTCTTAACAAGTTATTGACAAAATACTGATAATAACAAAATGATAAATTCTTTAATAGAATTGTTATTGCTAAGTAAAAGAATAAATAAACGAGAAATATATATATATATTTTTATAATTAACTTATGAAATAAATAGATAGAAAATGACTATTATTAAATTTATTAGCTATATAGAGGATAAGCCAGGAAGAATTTTCATAATAAAATAACATTTTATAAATGAATAATTTGTTTGATTCATCTTAATTACATAACTGGCTCAATCGAGTAAACTAATTAGCTAGTGTGCTTGATTTGTCAATTGAAGCACCTGGTTGACCAATTTTGCTCTAGGGCATGTCTGATTGAAGAAATTATTGTTGATAACTTAAGGGATATTTGGTTGAAAGTTATTATTGATAATCTTAGTTATTTGTGTAAGGTTATGTTATTTAATCTTGTTTGGTTTAAGAAATGAGTGATTGATAATAGAACATGCCTATCATGTTAGCAAATGAGGGAGATAATCTAGAATATGATTATTTTGGAAGTGTAAAATTTTACGTGATTCTAATATTAACAAAAAAGTTCTTAATTTTTTTTCCCAAAATGAGTATTCCAAAGGCTGAACTAAACAATATTTGACTTTGTTTTTTCCTGTAACCTTGGTTATATGATTATTTGATAATCAGGTAACCAAGATTATTCATAATAACTTGAATCAAACACACCCTAATTATTTATCTAAGGTTATGCTATTTAATTTTATCTAGTTTAAGAATAAATGATTCTTAAGTAATAGAGCATGCCCACCACATCAACAGATAGGGAGATATAATCCAGAATGTGATTACCTTGAAAGTGTGATGTTTTATGTGATTTCGGAATCAACATTTTTTTTTAATTATCCTTTGATTTTTGTCAAATATTAGTATATTTCAAAAATTGAACCAAATGACATTAGGTTATATTTGTTTCTTATAATCTTAGTTATGTGATTACCTGGTAATCATATTACTAAGATTATGTATAATAACTTAAACCAAACAGTGCTCTAATTGGCTTGAACGATTGATCCATTCTACATGATTTTCTCAATCTGATTATTCTATCCATCAAAATAGTTTATCATCAGCTACCCTATTCAAAGATTTTACCCTAAATTTTGGTTAGGATAGCTAAAAAACCTTTGCATCAACTACCCTATTCATTTCTTAAATTTAGATTTGATGAATAGTGATTCTTTAAATTTAGAAAATAAAACCTCTACTATAAAAATACAATAATATATATTTTTTAATTTCTCTCCTTCCACTCATTCTTTTTAATCTTTCTCCTTCCACTCATTCCATAAATATAATAATAAAAATAAAAGAAAGAGAAGAAAATAATAAAAAATTAAGGATGATGAAAATTTTAGGGCAATTGATATAGTGTGCAGTGAAAAATGATTGTCTAAATTTAATAAAGTGAATTATTTATCCTAAATTTTAGATATAGTGATAGAAAAATTGATGTGAATGCTCTTACAATGCTCGATTAGCTTGCATGGCTAAATTAATCAAACCTTACTGTTATGTCCAACCACCTAATCAACCCACTCAGGTTACATGGTGTACTTATTGATGTGTGACCCGGGTTCGATCCCCAACAACAGCATTCAAGTAAAGTTTTGACCCCTCGGATGGGTCTAGTGGCTAGCGCATGAAGTGTTGCCATAATGAGATCTGGGGTTCGAATCTCGGTAAAGTCGAGGTAAATACCTCCCTTATGTGTTAGTCACTATTCCAAAGGCTAGTAGCCGCCCGTGATTTACCTCCTCCGTGTTGGCATTGGGACGGGTTGATAGAGGCGCTGGGGCTGAGCGTATTCGTCTTTTTGCCATAATGGTGTACTTATTGATGGAATCAACACTAAAGTCATCAAGTTCAGTTAAGATATTTTGATGCAAAATAAAAAATTTAAGTTAAGTTTGCCTATGTATTTGATCTATCATTGAGTTTGCGAGGACTTAGCAAGTTACACACGAAGCTTAAATGATAAAAAAAAAATGATATGTGGGACATCCAATATGTATGATGTCTTAAAAACAAGATCTTTGGGCAAATCATGAAGTCTTTGAGGTGAGACTTTTGGGTAAATGATGAAGTCTTGGAAGTTTAGCTTTTGGGTAAGAGGATGAAATCCTAATTTGATCGTTGGGCACATGTGAAAGACTTGAGATTGTGATTCTTAGTAAAATCGGTGTAATTTTTGTTGGATTGATGATAACTACTAGGCTCGTTTGCTTTTTTATTCGTATCTATAGGTGCCTGAACCTAGGCCCCTAAAAGCTAGATCAACTAATCAGGGGACCTTGAAGGTGTAGGTCCGTGTTAAGCTGGCTAGATGGGGTGAATAGCCTATAATCAGAGTTAAAAGAAAATCTCTTACTATTTGAACAGTCTAGAGCAAGGATACAATATTAATTAAGCAATTATAATTTTACAAAAGAACAACATAAAAGAAAATAAGAAGGCTACAGTGTTTTACTTGGTTACAACCTAAGTGGTTATTAATCTAAGGCAGATGAAAGTTCACTAAAATTCTCCTTCGTTGAAGGTGGAAAAGCCTCTTACACTCTTTGATGACTCAGAAATATACTAGGAAATAAATACAGGAGTTGTTATTTAATTCCTAACTCCAACGGTCTTTTTGTAACCCCTGGAAAATCCTATCTGCTGCTTGAAGGCGCCTTCAAGTAGGTCCAAGGCGTCTCTAATGTGATAAGTTTTATCCGTCGAAGATAAAAGTTTATCTTCGACAAACGGCTATTGAAGGTGCCTCCAGCAGGCTAGAAGACGCTTTCGACATTGTTCATACGAGGAGCCTTCCAAGCTATTGAAGGTGCCTTCCATGAGGCAGATCAACCTTTTTGCTGATCTTTGTTCTCTTGGGTGATGCTCTGTCTAACCGGAGTTGAGCTCACCCAAACTCAACTCTGACCTTCTCCTCGAGTAAACTTCCTCCCCGACTTCTCGTCCCTCGAATATGCCACGCACATCCTGATCATCCGCCGGTGTACTCTTTGCAGCTTCTCGCCCTTCGGACGCACTTGTTGGACCCCGTGATTATTTTGGTGTGATCAACCAAGTTGAGTTAGGTCCTGTTTTGTTTTGATTCCTGTGTCTAAGTGTGCAGGAGCTTAGGAGCATAGGAAGTCGAGCGGAAGACGCAGCTAGTGAGAATGATGGCATGGGAAGGGAGCCGACGGGCTCGGTGCATCCGAGGGACAAAGTGCTACGGAAAAGTACACCGATGGACGAGAAGAATCTTCGCAACGTTCGAGGGACAAGAAGCCAGAGCAGAAGCCTGCTCGAGGAGAAGGTCAAAAATTGGGTTCGAGTGAGCCCTATTTCAGTTGGCCTCAATCACATAGGCAATCGGAGCAGTAAAAGAGCGAAAGAAGCTGATGAAGACTGTTGGAGGCGCCCTCAACAAAGCTTGAAGGCGCCTTCGAGGCGTGCCAGCGCCTCCGCCACCTTCAGGCGGAAGGCACCCTCCATAAGCATGGAGGGCTCCCTCTATAAGCATAGAAGGCACCATCCATGAGTATGGAAGGCGCCTTTAGCCAGTCAAAGTAGATGTTCACAGTGGATAAAGCTTTATCCACTGTGTCTCGCTGGAGGCCCCCTTAAGCTACGGATAAGATTTTCCAGGGGCTATAAAAAGACCCCTGGACCTAGGAAATATGTACCAACTCTAGCTTTCATTTGTTAGCATATTCCTGAGCTTTTGAAAAGTGTAATAGGCTTCTCCGCCTACACGAAGGAGATCTTTTAGTGCTTTCCTTTGCCTTGGATTAACAACCACATAGGTTGTAACCAAGTAATTCCTTTGTGTCTTTCTTTATTTATTAATTGCTTAACTTCATAAGTGTGCTACTAATCTGAGTTGAAGATCGAGGAAGGGTTTATTTCTCTATTTCAGGTAATTCACCCCCTCTTGCCGGCCCTGCTGCGTCAACAAGTGATATCAGAGTCCAACCGCCTCAGAAGGACTAACCACTGACTGAAGCATCACAATCAAGACGATAGTTGGACCAATGATCTATCCACCAAAATTTGAAGGAGAATTTTCGTCATGGAAGAAACGCATGGAGGTATTCTTCAAAACTGACATCAAAATTTTACTAATAATTAAATACGATTTTGTAGCTCCAAAAACCCCCCCAAGGAGAAGAAAAAAAAGAATATCAGTGGACCAAGAAGGAGCTAACAGACTTTGTAGCAAATCGACGAGCCGAATTCCACCTACTCAGCGTACTTCCACCCCAGGAAGTAAATCGAATAGGAGATTACAACTCAACAAAGGAACTTTGGAAGAAGTTCCTGAAACTTCCGAAACAAAGCTTGCGAAATGGGGCGTGCTCCGGAATCAACTGACGAACGTCCGGATGGAAGAAGGAGAGTCAGTAGCACAATTACACGGAAGACTTTAGGAGCTAATCACCGGATTATCAAACCTCGGAGAAACGGTAACGAATCGAGATGTATAAAGGTATGCATTAAATGTGTACCCAAGAACACCTGAATGAACAGCTATAGTAGACTCCTACTATATATCCAAGGATCTTAGGATAAGTACTTTAGAAAGTCATTTCTCTACTTTCGAATTACACGAATCTCGGTGTGCAAGGCAAAGAAAAGAACCGAGCCAGAACATTGCCCTAAAGGCAAGAACGAACGATTCCGACTCCGAAAAATCAATTGATGAAGACAAAGATGCCCTAATGATAAGAAAGTTCAATAAGTTTATTTGATCTAATAAATTTAAATCACAGACAAATAAGGATTATCGAAGCAAAAAGAAGGTTCGCTATTACAATTGCAACAAAGAAGGGCACATCAAAGATGAATGCCCTAAACTAAAGAAGAAGGAAAAGTACAAAAGACCAACATCCTCCAAATACAAGAACCTGAAGGTCACATGAGATGAATCATGATCCTCTGAGTCTGAGGTTGAGGCTTTCTCAAGACTAGCCCTAATGGCCAACCATCAAATAGAAGATAAAACCAGCTCAGAGATGAAAATCGATGAAGGGGAGGGTTATCATAAGAAAGTAGTGATAAAGGGGGAGCGTCAGAAAATGAGGTAAGTAAGGTACGTGCTCTATCTCCTAGGCAATCTTTTAATTTTATTAAAATTCTTTCTAAAGATTTAGTAAAATTAGAAAAAGAAAATGTTGAGTTAAAATTGAACTTGGCAAAAACATGTCTCTTAGAATTATTTAACAATTTAAAGTTAGAAAATGATAAATTGAAAATGTAAATCAAAAGTTTAAAAAAAGATGCACGCTTAAAACCAAATAACTTTCAAAAGTCAAAACTTAGAATTTATGGAAAGTTAAACTGGTATATTAGAAAATATCATGGACAACTTAGAAGAATTCTTAGAAAATATGTACCCCCCAGATTCTTAGCTAACCCAGTAGGAAGGAACATATACTGGGATCCAAAATCGTACTTAAATTAAATTTTTTTTGGATATAAGGCTTTCAGAAAATTAAATGTTTAAATTCTTTAAGAGACTTTATCTAGAAATGGTTGATGATCCAATAACCAAGAAGGTCTAGTGCCTCGTCACAGCTTGGAAGTCAATTATTGAATTGAATATTTAATTGACAAACTGATAAGCTTGTGAAACTAATTAAGATAATGCTTTCAATCTTTGTCAATTGTTTACTTCATAACTTAGAAATTGTTTTAATTTTTTTTAAAAAAAAATCAAGTTTTTTTTATCCCTAAAATTTAAATTTAAAAAATTTCTAAACTTATTTTTTATTTTTGTACCCTATTTTTTATTGTGATCAAATGGGGAGCAATAAGTACAAGTTAGTACAAGTTTAGGGAGAGTTAGGATTTTTAAACTTTTATCAAATTTTAAATTTTCTAACTCTATTTTATCAGTCTAAATTTTGATAAATCAATTTGAATTATACTTGATGTTGAAATTTCTTTTATTGCAACTTTATGCTTAAAATGTTTGTTTTACAATTTCTTTTATTGCAACTTGTTTGTTATTACCCTAACTTAAACTTGGGTTGATGCACATCAAAAAGGGGGAGATTCTTGAACCCCGTGATTACTTTGGTGTGATCAACCAAGTTAAGTTAGGTCCTGTTTTGTTTTGATCTCTGTGTCTATGTGTGCAGGAGCTTAAGAGCACAGGAAGTCGAGCGGAAGACTCAAATAGCGAGAAGGATGACACGAGAAGGGGGCCAACGGGCTCGGTGCATCCAAGGGACGAAGTGTTGTGGAAGAGTACACAGGTGGACGAGAAGAACGTACGTTACGTTCGAGCGACGAGAAGCCGGAGCGGAAGCCTACTTGAGGAGAATGCCAAAAATTGGGTTCGGGTGAGCTCTATTTCGATTGGCCACATTCACCCAGGCGATCGGAGCATCAGAAGAGCGAAAGAAGATGATGAAGACTGCTGGAGGCACCCTCAACAAGGGTTGGAGGCGCCTCCGAGGCGTGCTAGTGCCTCTGCCACCTTCAGGCGGAAGGCGCCCTCCATAAGCATGGAGGGCGCCCTCCATAAGCATGGAAGGCACCCTCCATAAGCATGGAAGGCGCCTTCGGCCAGTCAAAGTAGTTGTTTGCAGTGGATAAAGCTTTATCCACTACGCCTCGCTGGAGGCGCCCTCAAGCTACGGATAAGATTTTCCAAGAGCTATAAAAGGACCTCCGGACCTAGGAAATATGTATCAACTCTAGCTTTCATTTTCTAGCATATTCCTGAGCTTTTGAAAAGTGTAATAGGCTTCTCCGCCTACACGAAGGAGATCTTTTAGCACTTTCCTTTGCCTTGGATTAACAACCGCCTAGGTTGTAACCAAGTAATTCCTTTGTGTCTTTATTTATTTATTAATTGCTTAACTTCATAAGTGTGCTACTAATCTGAGTTGAAGATCGAGGAAGGATTTTATTTCTCTATTTCAGTAATTCACCCCCTCGTGCCGGTCCCGCTGCGCCAATAGCACCAAGCTTGTCAACTCTATTCCCATGTCATCATTCTCGTATGCCATGTCTTTCACTCGACTTTTTGTACTTCTAAGTTTCTACGTACTTAGACACAAGTCATCAAATACAACAGGATCTAACTTAACTTGATTGACCATATCACAACTACTATAGTGTACTTACAATCTCTCCCTTTTTGATATACATCAACCCAAGTTAAAATTAGGGTTTAAAAAATACAATATAATAAAATAAAGTAAATTACAAAATTAAGAATATTACAAAATTAGTATAAGGATAAAATTTCTAAAAAAAATATCCTAACTCCCTCTCAACTCATACTTATTTCTCCCTATTTGGTCACATAAAAAATAGAAAAAAATAAAATAAATAGTTAGAAATTTTGAAAAATTTTCTTAGGGGTACATAATAGGTATTACCAGTAGGCTAATATTTTTCATAAATAATTTTTAAAAATATTATATTTTTACCAATTTAAATCTTTTGTTTCGAAAAAAATAATTTAAAAATTACTTTTTAGTTTCAAAAAATCTTCAAAATTATTGTCTAATTTAAATAGAATAAGGTCGATTAGTAGAAAAAATTTCATAGAAAAATATTATTTAATATAATAGAAATGATTTATTTTAGCAAAGCAACCCAATTTTTGAAAACAAATCTTAAAAATATATTTTCAACTCTAAACAATTTGTTAATTTTCTTGAATATGTAAAACTTAATATTTATCCCAAAAAAATTAAAAATTCTAAAAATAATGTTCTGTAATTTTTAATAATAAAAACTTTATTTTAGGAAAAATTGTAATAATTCAGATAATATTTTAAATTATCAAAAAAAAATTATTTGGATAGAGAACATCATGTTTTATTGTAAAAAAAATAAAAGTTTTCAAAAATAAGTCTCCAGATATTTTTAATTTTCATGATGTCATTATCATTCATAAATTCATAGAAAATAACATAATGGTGAAAAAAATTTTAAAAATATCTCTTTGTAGATAATATTTTCATTTTCTAAAGATCAAATTTTGAGAAGAAAATATGACTAGAAGGTTAACGAAATAATTGAATTTACAAAGAAAATAAATTAAGTAAATTAATTTTCTCGCATGCATAAAAATTAATTTATTAAGCATGATTTTGATATCCAAAATAAATTATTTTCTGCTTGATTAATAAAAAAATTTCTATATGATTTCTAGATATTTTTCTAATTTAACCCTTATAAAATCGTAAATACTAGTTTAATCTTCTAGAAAATCAAAATTATTTTGTGGAGCATATGTATTTGAACATGCAAGATTTCCTTTTGATTTTAATTTTTATATCTCTTATTTTAATTCCTCATTTTCCAGTTTGAGGTTATCATACATGTCTAAAAGGAATGAATTTGCTAAGTTTAATTTTAACTTAGTATTTTCTTTTTCTAATCTCACTATATTTTTGGAGAGCATTTTAATAAATTGAAATGATTTTTCAGGAGGTAATGTACGCACCTCACTTATCTCATGTTTTGATGCTCCCCCTTCATCACTATTTTCTTCTAAAGATCCTCTCCCTTCGTTGATGTTCATTTCTGAGGAACTTTCGGCATCTGACATCTCTCTGGTGATCTGCCATTAGGGCTAATTTGGTGTATTCTTCTAGTTTCGATTCTGATGACGATGATTCGTCCCATATTGCCTTCAAGTTCTTGTGCTTCGACCTTGTTGGTCTTTTGTCCTTGTCTTTCTCCTTCTTTTCAGTTTAGGATAGTTGTCCTTAATGTGCCTTTCTTCTTGGCAGTTGTAGCATTTCCTTTTGCTCCCAAGGTACTTTTCCACCTGCAACTTATAATATTTATTAGTTTAAATAAATTTACTAAACTTTCTTACCATTAACGCTACTTTGTCTTCGTCAATGGATGCTTCAGAGTTTGAATCATCTGTTCTTGCTTTCAGGACAATTGTTTGACTTGGCTCCTTTAATTCTACACATCTAGATTCATGAAATTCTAAAGTGGAAAATAAATTTTTTAATGTACTTACTTTAGATCTTTAGAAATATAATAGGAGTCGATTATTGAGGACCATTCGGGTGCCCTTGGAAAAGCATTTAATGCGTATCTTAGAAAATCTCAATTTGTTACCTTTTCTCTGAGATTCGTGAGTCTGATTATTAGTTCCTTCAATTTAGCGTGCAATTGTGCTACTGACTGTCTTTCTTTTAGCCGGAGGTTTATCAGTTGGTTTCAGAGAAGGTCTCGTCTCATGAGCTTTACTTCAAATGTTCTTTTGTGTAGCTCTAGGAATTTTCTCCAAAGTTCTTTTACTGATTCGTAGGTGTCGATCCCGCTAATTTCTTGAGGTGGCAGCATGCTTAGCAGGTAGAATTCAGCTCGTCCATTCGCCATAAAGTTCGCTTGCTCTTTTTTTCCCAAGGTACTCTTCTCCAAAGGTCTTTTTGATCTTTTGGAGCTTCAAAAACATATTTGGTTATTAATAAAACTTTAAAGTCAGTTTTAAAAATACCTCTATTCGGTTTTTCCATAGGGTGAACTCCCCCTGGAATTTCGATGGATAGATACTCAGTCTAGATATCGTCTTATTTACTTCGCTCGGTGGTTAGTCCTTATAAAATGGTTGGGCTCTAATACTAGTTGTAGGTCTGCGTTAGGCCGGGTAGTGGTAGGTGAATAGCTTGTAATCAGAGTTAAAATAAAATCTCTTACTATTTAAACAGAGCAAGGGTGCAATATTAATTAACTAATAATAACTTTAAAGAAGAACAACACAAAAGGAAATAAGTAAGCAAGCTACAGTGTTTTATTTAATTACAACATTGGTGGTTGTTAATCCAAGGAAGATGAAAGCTCACTAAAATTCTCCTTCGTTGTAGATGGAGGAGCCTCTTATACAGGAGTTGTTGTTAATTATATTCCTAGCTCTAAGGATCTTTTTATAGCTCTTAAAAAATTCTATCTATTGCTCGAAGGTGCCTTCAAGTAGGGCCAAGGTGCCTCCAATGTGATAAGTTTTATCCGCCAAAGATAAAAAATTATCTTCTGCTAACGACTATTGAAGGCACCTCCAACAGGCTGGAAGGTATCTTCGACACTGTTCATGTGAGACACCTTCCAAGCCATTGAAGGCGCCTTCCATGAGGTAGATTAGCCTTTTTGCTAAAATTGAGCTCATCGCATCTTCCACTCGACTTCTTGTGCGCCTAAGTTTCTGCACACTTAGACATAAGACATTAAACACAACAAGACATAACTTAACTTGGTTAACCATATCAAAACCCCCATAGCGTATTTACAGAAGGTGGAAGAAAAGCTCCCGTAAGGGGACGAGCATCGGGTGTGGTAGTAGGGAGGATTCAATCTGTGTTGGAGGCGTGCTCTTGCCTTCAAATTTGATCCTCATCGGCCCTACTTACATTGGCATTTGCCTTGATATCTGACCTAACCCGACCTGATCTCTTGTTAAGGGTGTTACTTTTAAGAGTGTTGCGGGGTGTTTTAGGATTTTTTTTATATATATATTGGTGTTTGCCTTCTTCCCATTTCAAGGGACCCCGAGTTTGGAATAATAAAATATAAAGACAATAATACAAACAAATAAATCGAACAAATCATTTACGTTGTTTACAACCCTTGATTCTTATTTAGTCTCTGATCCTTCATTGGATCACTCCTGAATTCCCTCTATACTTTTTCCTTTTAGATGCATTCTAGAAGTAGAGAGATCTCTTATAATATATTTCTACAAAAGGTCATATGCTGACCTGGGTGCCCCCACTACAAGAAAATCTACAATCAACAACAGTTAAAAGACAACCGTTTTGAGGGGAAATCGTTGTTTTAGAGCCTTTAACAACGGTTTTAACAAAAAAAAAAAAACCATTGTCTTTGTGTGTTTTTTTTAACAAAGACAACGATTTTTGAAAAATTATTGTCTTTTAGCATTGTTTGGAGGGGCTACGACAATAGATTTTTAAAATCGTTGTGTTAAATTATTGTTATAAGGGCTACGACAACGGTTTTTCTGACCGTTATCTTTTTCCATTTTTTTGGGTTTCAAGACAATAGATATTTTGGTTAAAATATTAATTTCCTTAAATCTAAATATTTCACAAAGTCTTGATCATAAAAAAAACCCTCCCTTCCTTCGTTAAAGAC
Source organism: Zingiber officinale (assembly GCF_018446385.1). Classification (NCBI taxonomy): domain Eukaryota; kingdom Viridiplantae; phylum Streptophyta; class Magnoliopsida; order Zingiberales; family Zingiberaceae; genus Zingiber; species Zingiber officinale. The sequence continues at coordinate 114,756,370 of NC_055999.1, forward strand.
TCGCCTCCATCACCCCCAACGATTCTCCGGCAACTCAACGATAAGGCGTTCGACTCCAACAACTCAACGGTGAAGAATTCGACCCTTCACTATGACTCCTCTCATGTTCTTCGGCTTCTTGGCCTCGACGCTGATGAGACTCCTCTCACTGTCAGACTGATCTACCTTTGCCTTCCTTTGCTTCACCTTAATAGTGCTCCTCGTCATGGCATGCTTCGCTCCTCTAACTCTAAGCCCCTTCGCCTCTCCTCTCCCTTGCCATCGCAGCTTGCCGTCTTCGTCGAGGAAGCGATTACTTGCCTCCCACGAACTCCACTACCAGAAGACGTATGCTCCAAGTACCTCTACATAAATTGATCTTTCACAAGATTAGTAATAATTTTGACTCAATATAATCTAATTAGCATGTTGTATAATTTCTAGACAAACAAATTTCAAGAAAGTTTATGTGTTCATCTCTAATCCTGCATTCATCTGAAGAGTATATGGAATGTTCAAAAATAGGAATATCTTTCATTTAAGCAACTACTCTTATAGGAATACAAATATTTTTTTAACATTGATCAAGTGAGTAAATCTTAATGAAGCAACATATATTTTAGGAATTAATCCTTTCAATCTTTTAAATGCAAAAAAAAATAGTAGCTTATTTAATTTGCTCTATGTTTTTCTAACTTCTGCTTGATTACTTTTGCAGTGATTCTGCTATTGCCAGCACTCTAGTGGTTTAGAAAAGTCTACCCTCGAGAAATCCTAAAATCATTGATGGCCATTTAATTTCTTTTTAATGACTTGATGAATTGAGCAAGCTAAGTTTATGAATGGAAATAAGGTTTTCTCAAAATGAATTGGAAAACATGAAACTAATAATACAAAGTAATATTTACAAGTATCTAAGTATTTTACTAGAAGGACGAGAACACTTTGAAGAGGAGGCTTTGGCTAGGATTGGAAAGACAATATCTAACGAAGAACATTCTACCGAAGGTACCATAGATTTTTATGTTTCGGATTTTTTTTGATAAATTATGTCTTCAAAATGCTTGCATTTTTAATTCATTATACATTTCTTTAAACAATATGTACTCCACAAGTTTGCATTGATGCTTAAGATTATGTTGGACTTGCTCCTTGCTACTCTCTGATTAGTTGAGGTGTGATGTATATTTTTATTATTAATAATTGTTATTTATGGAAACAAATGTTTGATTTATATTGTATTTCTTTTGATACTTTTGAATCACAGCTAGTTGATTGTAATAATAATCTAATTCCTTGTTCTAGGACATTTTCTAGTTGAGCTTGCTGGATTATGGATGCCTCAAATTCTTGTCATCTTTAGTTACTGCTTCAGTTGCCTTTGTTTCTAAATACACCATTGATGCAAAAAGTCATCCTTGGGTAAGATAACTACTTGAGATAGAACTATGTCATAACTATATTGTGTCAAGAATTAAATTCTCTTTAATTTACAGAGCAAGAAACTTACTGAGTTCACTTACTATAATGGAGTTGACCTAAAGGAAAAGGATTATATCTAATCTCAAGGGTGTGACTATCAAGTACTTTGACGATTGTAATAAGGAGGATACGAGTAAAACACACCAAAGTACTTGTAGTAACAATTACTCACATAAAGCTAAATATAACATAAAGGAACCAATAGCATGCCATTGGGAAAATCTACAGGAACTTTAATCATATAAAGATTGGATCTATTACAATTAATCAACAATCACATAATAACTTGTGGTTAAATCTATATAACAAAAAATAATTATATAATAATGAACAAAGAAATACCAAAAACAGGTGACCAACTACCCTAAGCTCCCGGCAAAATGAAACCTGCACAAACAATATTATGAAGTTAAAAAATCAATTACAAAAGCGAAATGAAATAGCCAGTTGGCATGGGGAGTCACGGTTGGCCTGCTATCCCAAACAGGGCCAATCGGCCAGCCAGGACCAGCCGACAAGCTAGGGGGCCGGCCACGGCTAGCTAGGGGGTCGGCCACGACCAGCCAAGGGGTCGGTCGACCGAATAAATCCCAATATATTAGGAAAAGAGACAAAGGAAACAAAGGTACCAGTAATACACTCCAAAGTAGATGAGGAATATTCTAGAAACTCCAGCAACAGTCAATGCTACTATGCGACTTTTAACTATCTCAAATGCAAACAAGCATGCACCCATATTCCAATCTACCACAAAAAGAGATAATTAATGAGGCTCAATGATTGTACCCATAAGACAACAAACAAAGGGGATAGAACCATGAAGATAAAGACAAACACTAACAAATATTTACCAAGAACAAGAATAACCACTGAAGTTACTGCCCAGCCATGGGCAGCAATGGCCAGCCAGGGCGGCCACGACCAGCCACAGGCGGCTGTAGAGCCAGGGTCCAGCCAGGGCTAGCCGCGGCCAGCCGTAGAGAGGGGAGAGGGCAAAGGGGAGAGTGGGTCTTATCGAGTCAATCGATGGAGATCACCGTCGCCACCACAAAGAGAAGGAAAACGGGGTAAGGAAAGGGATCATGACTTGGGTAGATTTTAGGGTTTTTTTAGTTATGAAGGATTTTTGTCTCCAATTTCGTCCCAAAATCTGGGATGAATCCTAGATTCGTCCCAAATTGGAAAAAATTAAACAAAATTAGAATGTCTAAATATGGACCTAGAGATATCAAAATTTTATGAAACAAGTTTCTATAGATTCGTATTATTCTCCTGATCATAAAAATAACCTCATCTATAATTTTGACATAATAAATTGAGTGTGGTAATTTTTTATTTGTATATGACCTAATTTGTGTTAAAAAAAAATTATGGCACTCAATTTATTGGGTTAAAATTATAGATGAGGTTGTTTTCATGATCAGGAGAATAATATGAACTCATAAGAACTTATTTCATAAAATTTTGATATCTCTAAGTACATATTAAGACCTTCTAATTTTTTAAATTATTATTTTTATTTGAATCTGGGACAAATCCTGGATTTGTCCTAGATTTTGGGATGAATCCTAGATTCGTTACAAAATTTGGGACGAATCCTAGATTCATCCCAGATTCAAATAAAATTAAAAAATAAATAAATAAATAAAAGGCCTAATATGAACCTAGAGATATCAGAATTTCATGAAACAAGTTTCTATGGGTTCGTATTCTTCTCCTGATCATAAAAAGAATCTCATCCATAATTTTGACACAATAAATTAGTGTGGTAAATTTTTATTTGTATAAGACCTAATTTGTGTTAAAAAAAAATTGGCATACTCAATTGATTGGGTCAAAATTATGGATGAGGTCGTTTTTATGATCAGGAGAATAATACGAACTCATAGAAACTTATTCATAAAATTTTGATATCTTTAGGTCCATATTTAGGGTTTTCGATATACATTATGAGTTGAGCAAAACTCTAAGGGTGTGTTTGGTTCAAGTCATCATGTATAACCTTGGTTATGTGATTACCAAATAATCACATAACCAAGGTTATAGGGAATAAAACATAACCAAATGTTGTTTGGTTCAACTTAGGTAATGCAACAAAAACTTGTTTGTTTGAAGGTTTTAATGAATACCTTAGTTTAATATTTTACCGTATTACCCTCAGTTACAAAATCAACTATACATAATATTATTATTATTATTATTTATTTATTTATTTTTTAATATTTTTTTACTTTTCTTTTTCCTATATATTTTTTTACTTTTTTATGTGTTTTTTTTTATTTTTTTAATGTTTTTATATTTTTATTTATTTATTTTATTTTTAATTTTTTTTTATTTTTATTTTATTTTATTTTATTTTTAAATTTTTATAATTTTTTTTTTAAAAAAAAATTTTAAAAATTTTTATAAATTTTTTTTATTTTTAAAAAATTTTAAAATTTTTTAACATTTTTAAAAATTTTATTTTTTAAAATTATTTATTTTAAAAAAAATTAAAATTTTAAAATTTTTTTACATTTTTTCTCTTTTTTTCATGTTTTTTCTTATCGGAGGGTATTTTTGGTAAAAAAAATTCGTTAACCTTGGAATCAAGAAAAACCTTGGGGTGCGTTTGGTTTGCACCGTTTTCATTTTCATTTTCTGGAAAACGCGTGTTTTCTAGAAAACAAAAAATGACTTTTTGTCATTCTCTGTTTTTCTAGAAAACGATAGCCAATTTTTTAGAAAACGCACACGAAAAATGCAAACCAAACACGATTTTTTAGAAAACGCGCGTTTTCCAGAAAATGAAAATGGAAAATGCGCGTACCAAACGCCCCCTTAGTTTTCTGAGGTTTTCCGATTCCGGACTACATGACCCTTTTGCTGACGTGTCAGGCATGTAACATTACTTGAGAATCATCAAATACCTAAATCAAACAAGGTTTTTGTTTATAACCTTGGATGGATAACCAAGGTTATCAAGAATAACCCCGAACCAAACGCACCCTAAGTGATTGTTCATGAAACCTAGAGATACATTATGAGTTGAACAAAAATCAGAATACCTAAATATGGAGCTAGAGATATTAGAATTTCATAAAACAAGTTCATATAGGTTTTGCATTATTCTCTTGATTATAAAAATGATATCATCCATAATTTTTGACATAATAAATTGAGTGTGATAATTTTTTATTTGTATATGATCTAATTTGTGTTAAAAAAATTACCATACTTAATTTATTGGGTTAAAATTATGAATGAGGTTATTTTTATGATTCCGATATCTATAGGTCCATATTTAGGCCTTATATATTTTTTAAAATTTTTAAAATTTGAGACGAATCCTGGATTCGTCCCAAAATCTGGGACAAATCCAGAATTCATCTTAGAATTGGGGATGAATTCTGGGACGAATCTTGGATTCATCCCAGATTGTAATGCCTAAATATAGACTTAGAGATATCGAAATTTCATGAAACAAGTTCATATAAGTTCGTATTATTCTTCTAATTATAAAAATAACCCCATTCATAATTTTGACATAATAAATTGAGTGTGGTAATTTTTTATTTATATAAGACCTAATTTGTGTTAAAAAAAAATACCACACTCAATTTATTGTGTCAAGATTATGGATGAGGTCATTTTTATGATCAAGAGAATAATACGAACCCATAGGAATTATTTCATGAAACTCTGATATCTCTAGTCCATATTTAGGCCTTTTATTTTTTTAATTATTTTTTTTTATTTTTTTTTGAATCTGGGACGAATCCTGGATTCATTCCAGAATTTGGGATGAATCTAGGATTCATCTTAGAATCTGGGATGAATTATGGGATGAATCCTGAATTCGTCCTAGATTGGGAAAAAAATAAAAATAAAATAATAAAAAAATAATGAAATGCCTAAATATGGATCTAGATATATCAGAATTTTATAAAACAAGTTCATATGGGTTCATATTATTCTTCTGATCATAAAAATGACCTCATTCATAATTTTGACATAATAAATTGAGTGTGGTAATTTTTTATTTGTATATTACCTAATTTATATTTAAGCAGGGATGGATCCAGGAATTAGAGATGGACTGGGCTGATCCCGAGTTGGTTAAGTTCGTCAAGGGTATTGTAGAAGATATCTGAGTTCATTCCTAGTATGTTACTATCTTATAGCAGAAGAAAATTGAATTGTCAAATACGAAATGAAATAAGAATGTAATATGTTTAAAATATAAATTTATTGGATAGACACTAAGATAAAAATTATGTTGTTCGAAGTTGATTTGTACCAAATGTATGAATTGATTCTATCAATTTAAAATGACTTAACCAGGATTTTTTTCCTCTTGTCTCTCCACATATGCAGTTGCACCGCCACTCTCACCGCCTCACGATGCTTACTTTCCCACTCTTTTGCTGCCTTTCTTCTTCTTCTCTTTTCTACTCTGTTCTTCTTGGACGACAACAACAACTTTGCTATTTTTTTCCTTCTTCTAACCACCAAACTGCATCCTTTCCCTCTCCAGCTCTCCTCTTCTCAATAGTAGCAGCCCAAACTGCCCTCTCTTCCTTTCTCTCAAATAGCAGTTGTTGTTGTCCTCTCTCAACAACAAAAGCAGCGCCTTGCTTTCAACAGTAGCAGCAACCATCTTTTGGTTGGTCGGTCAACAGCTCAACAACAAGTTTCTTCCAAGTTTCCTTCAGCCCTTAAGCGACAATTTTTCCTTGTCATTGTGTTTAGCACGAGCAAGAACAATAGTATTCTTCTCTTCTTCCGATTAATTTTTTTCCCAATCCATAACAATTAGCTATAATTCTTCTCTTCTTTGTTTTCTTGGTGAGCAAAGCAATAAGATCCGTTGAACATTGTCAAAGCTGACCGAGGCTCCTCTCGTTTTCCGCTTGGTTGTATTTACTTGCATTAGGGAATTGATCAATTAGTTTTTCTTTCCCTTGACGTTGTGAGTAGGGTTGGGCTATAGCCCAGGACAACCCTTAGGTGGCTTCGTCCCTGTATTTAAGGAATTACCATACTTAATTTATGATGTTAAAATTATGGATGAGGTCATTTTCATGATTAGGAGAATAATATGAATCCATAGGAACTTGTTTCATAAAATTATGATATCTCTGAGTCCATATTTAGACCTTTTAATTTTTTTTGAATCTAAGATGAATTTTGGGATGAATCCTGGATTCATCCTAGATTTTAAAAAAATAAAAAACAAAAAAAATCTGAATGCCTAAATACAGACCTAGAGATATCATAATTTCATGAAACAAATTCATATGAGTTCGTATTGTTCTCCTGATTATAAACATGATCTCATCCATAATTTTGACATAATAAATGGAGTGTGGTAATTTTTTATTTGTATAAGACCTAATTTGTGTTAAAAAAAATACCACACTGGTGAGGTCATTTTCATGATCCAAAGAATAATACAAACCCATAAGAACTTGTTTTATGAAATTCTAACATCTTTAGGTCCATATTTAAGCCTTTTATTTTTTTATTTTTTTTATTTTTTAAATTTTTTTTTGAATCTAGGACGAATCCTGTATTCATCCCAGATTAGGATAAAAATAAAAATAAGATAAAATAAAAAATTTTAAAAATGAAATGTCTATATGACCTGATTTGTGTTAAAAGAAATTACCATACTTAATTTATTGTCTTAAAATTATGGGTGAGGTCATTTTCATGATCCGGAGAATAATACAAATCCATAAAAACTTGTTTTATGAAATGTTAATATCTCTATGTCCATCTTTAGGTATTTTATTTTTTTTAAAATTTTTTTGAATCTGGGGCAAATCCAAGATTCATCCCAGAATCAGATAAAATAAAATAAAAAATAGAAGGCCTAAATATGAAACTAGAGATATTAGAATTTCATAAAACAAGTTCCATGGATTTATATTATTCTCTTGATCAAATAAAATAAAAAAAAATAGAAGGTCTAAATATGAACCTAGAGATATTAAAATTTCATAAAACAAATTCTATGGATTTATATTATTCTCTTGATCATAAAAATGACATCATCCATAATTTTGAAATAATAAATTGTGTGCGGTAATTTTTTATTTGTATAAGACCTAATTTGTATTTAAAAAATTACCACACTCAATTTATTATTTCAAAATTATGGATGATGTCATTTTTATGATGGAGAATAATAACCCATAGAAACTTATTTCATAAAATTTTGATATCTTTATATTCATATTTAGGGCTATGGATATACATTATGAGTTAGAGCAAAACTCTAAGAGATTGTTCATGAAACCTAGATATACATTACAAAAATCAAAATGGCTAAATATGGAGATAGAGATATCGAAATTTAATGAAATAAGTTTCTATAGGTTTGTATTATTTTCCTGATCATAAAAATAATATCATCCATAATTTTGACATAATAAATTAAGCGTGATAAATTTTTATTTGTATATGATCTAATTTGTGTTAAAAAAATTACCCCACTCAATTTATTAGGTCAAAATTATGGATGACGTCATTTTCATGATTAGGAGAATAATACAAATCTATAGAAACTTGTTTAATAAAATTCTGATATTTCTAGGTATATATTTAGGTCTTCTATTTTTTTAAAATATTTTTTTATTTTATTTGAATATGAGGATTCATCCTAGATTCAAAAAAAATTTACAAAAAAAATAATATGCCTAAATATGGACCTAGAGATATCAAAATATCACGAAACAAGTTCCTATGAGTTCGTATTATTCTCCTGATTATGAAAACGACATCATCCATAATTTTGACTCAATAAATTGAGTGTGATAATTTTTTATTTTTATAAAATTTAATTTGTGTTAAAAAAATACCACACTCAATTTATTGGATCAAAATTATGGATGAGGTCGTTTTCATGATTAGAAGAATAATATAAACTCATAGGAACTTGTTTCATAAAATTTCGATATCTCTAGGTCCATATTTAAGTCTTATAATTATTTTTAAAAAAAATTTCTAATCTGGGACGAATCCGAGATTCGTCCCAGAATCTGGAGCTAAAATATATTTTGTTGGAAATTTGGTGACCAAAATATTTTGTTGTAGATTTTGTTGGTAATTTAAGTCAATTTTTATTTTTGTCACCAAAGTTGTTGCGATTTTGGGACGAAAAATATTCGTCCCATATTTTCGTCCCTAAATCATTGTTATTTTGTAGTGTCTTATTACTTATATAAGTGGCCAAGTAACGCTAGATTTTCAAAAGCTGTTTCTAAATGATATTTGAAAATAATTTTTAATCATAATCATTGAGACATACTTGTACATAAGTCTTCCTGAATTTTAATCAATTTATGATTCATATGCCATATATATGTATATATGATACTTAGCTTAACTAGATGCATCTTGAACTTAAATATCCTCATAACATCTCACTTATTTTTGTGTCTAAATTAAATACACAAGGCAAGTCAATTCTAGATTGTTTGTAAGATGGTTTTTGAAATTCTTCCTCGACTATATTGGTCATGCAAATTTGTACTTAGATATTCCGAATTGACACGATCATTATCATCAACTTTATTATTCTGTATGATATAATTTATATTTTTCAACTTTATTATTCTGTATGATATAATTTAATAAAAATATATGATCCTATTGTGTATAAATTTTTAATTAATGCTAGAAGACTTCTAATAATTAATGTGTCAAATTCAATTGGCTTATATATATATATATATTTCAAACCGGTATCGAGAGAAAGAATGGAACAACGAACGGGAGGAAAATTCGGCAGTCACAATGAACCATCACCACTCCCCCCACCCCTAGAATTCTAAGTCCCAAGAAACATGGAACTACATCGAGCACATTGCTATTTTTAAAATCCTCATCGATTTAACCTCCTCCTCCTTCTTAAACCTCCTCAAGAGCAACCAATTCTCTTCATCTCTTCCTCGAAACATGACGAGCTGAGCCATATCATATTGTCCATCCACTTAATTCACACTTCTTATGCTACCAAGTCGAATAGTCATGGGCTTTTCACGATCATTCTTCGCCGTCCTCCTCCTCCTCACGCTCCTCACGAGGACCGCTCGCGGAGATCAAGAAGTGACCTACGATGGCCGTTCTTTGTTCATCAACGGCAAAAGAGATATATTCTTCTCTGGATCAATTCATTACCCTCGAAGCACTGCTGAGGTATGTCATCTTACCTTGCATTACGATGATTGTGAGAGAGGCCCTTGTTGAACGACTAGTTGTTTGTACATTGTGACTAGATGTGGCCTGATCTGATCAAGTCGGCCAAGGATGGAGGACTGAATGTGATCGAAACCTACACGTTCTGGAACGCCCATGAGCCCGTGCATGGTCAGGTAATTAATTAGCTTAATTAATTAGTTAATTAATTAATTAATTAATAATTTTGCTATATTATAATTAATTAACTGAATGAAACCAACAGTACAATTTCGAAGGGAATTGCGACTTGGTGAAATTCATCAAGCTGGTGCAAGCGGCAGGCATGTATGTGGTTCTCAGGCTGGGGCCCTTCGTACAGGGCGAATGGAATCATGGGTATGGTTTTGTGTGATTTTCACGGTAGGTCAGTAATTCAATGGCTTTAGATTCTAATTGTTCTCACTAAATTTTACCGCAGAGGGCTGCCCTACTGGCTCAGGGAGGTTCCGGACATCACCTTTCGAACAGACAATGAAGCTTTCAAGGTACTCGATCGGTAAATTATCAAAACTCGATATTATTGAACATCGGAACAATACCTTTTGTGTCTTTAATCATGGAAACAATCTCTTTTAATGGGTGCTTTGTGTATCGGACTGTATTTCAGATAGAAAGCAAACAATAAACTTAATAGTTGTTAATCTTTTTCTTCTTTGTCTCTTTTCTCGTTTCTCCTCCAATTTACATAGGTACTATATATTGGAATATCAACACGATACTAAAACAGTATCATTTTAATTAAAAATTAATTATTATTTTAATAGTTTGATTCACCTCTTGCAGAATCACATGGAGAAATTTGTGAAGATGATTGTGCAAAAGCTACAGGATGAGAAGTTGTTTGCTCCTCAAGGAGGCCCCATCATTCTTGCTCAGGTCCACTAAATGCAATTTAACGGTTTTTTCTTTCTTGTTTCTTTCTCGTCAAAATTTATCAATGGCTACTATATCAGATCGAGAACGAATACAACAACATAGCACGAGCGCTTCCGGGTTCGGCTGAATACATAAAGTGGGCAGCCAACATGGCCCTTGGCCTCAACGTCGGCGTTCCCTGGGTGATGTGCAAGCAGAACGATGCTCCTGGCCCTGTGGTAAGTGACCAATACAGTTTATATGATGAAGGTCCCCTTCCATGTTCAGTTTCTGACCGATGTAAACGTGTTCTTGAACATTTAGATCAACGCTTGCAATGGAAGGAACTGTGGGGATACGTTTATGGGGCCAAACCACCCCACCAAGCCTTCTCTTTGGACTGAGAACTGGACTGCTCAGTGAGTTGGTTCTCATTTGTGTTTTAGTCCTCTAGAATTTCAATCCAATTCGACACTTTTATCGCGCCGTGTAGTGTTTCTGAAGCTCCTTTTCGATTCCTTCAGGTATAGAGTATTTGGTGATCCACCATCTCAAAGATCAGCAGAGGATCTTTCATACTCCGTGGCACGATTCTTCTCGAAAAATGGCACACTCGTTAACTACTACATGGTATGTAGCTGATCCCAAATAGTTCAAACATCACTGTAGCTTGCCATTGATGTATGAAACATTGCACTTTCACCTTGATTTCAGTATCACGGCGGAACAAACTTTGGAAGGACAGGAGCTTCTTTTGTGATGACCAGATACTATGACGAGGCCCCACTCGATGAATATGGTAAGTAACGATATCTTAGATTCTAATCTTTTGAATATTTTCGATCGATATAAGATGGAGCTTTATGGTGATCTAGGCTTGCCCAAGGAGCCTAAAAAGGGTCATCTGAGGGACTTGCATGCTGCATTGAAGCTGTCCAGGAAAGGATTGCTTTGGGGATCTTACTCCTTGCAAAAGTTTGGGGCTGGTTTGGAGGTAAAACTACGAAGAGCACACTTTATCGATCATCTGAGATATGTTCGATGGGCATTCTATCCAAACAACTGAGCTGACTAGTGTTCAGTGATCGGAACTATCCCACCTTTGAAATGCTTTTGCTCCATTGAAGATATGCCACCAGCAAGTAACATCAAGTCTTGGACTTTGCAGGCACGGATTTACGAGATACCAGAGAACAAAATCTGTGTTGCCTTCCTCACAAACACACATACGAAGATCGATGGAAAAATAAACTTTAGAGGCACAGAATTCGCCCTTCCCCGCCACTCCATCAGCATCCTTCCGGATTGTAAGACTGTAGTATACAATACCCAGCAGGTAATTAATCAGACTACAACACCACAAACTTTGAACTATTTGCGGGTAGTTTGAACACCTTTGTCGACTTTTGCAGGTTAATGCTCAGCACAATTCCAGGACATTTGACCCTTCCAAGGACGCTAATGCGAACAACAATTGGGAGATGTACCAGGATGTGGTACCGACGTCCAAGGGTGTTAAGTCGAATGGGCTGATGGAACTGTATAACATGACTAAGGACACCACAGATTACCTTTGGTACGCAACAAGGTAAAAGTCTCGAGATGCTCATTCTGAAAAAAAAACAGGAAATGAAATTGAAGTAATAGCTGCTGATTCGATTGTTATGGTGTGTTCCTAATGCAGCTTCAAGCTCAATGACGACGACTTGCCTTTCCGACACGATATCCACCCTGTGATCCAAGTTTCTAGCCTTGGTCATATCATGCATACCTTTGTTAACGGCGAATACATAGGTATCCTTGTGCTTTTTTAAAAGCATGAAACTTCTTCCTGGCTGAGGATCATAAACTCAACACAATCATTTCAGGATCTGCTCACGGAACCAAGATCGAGAAGAGTTTCGTCTTCCAGAAACCCGCGGATCTGAAAACCGGCGGCAATCGCATTGCTATACTGGGAGGGACAGTGGGAATGCCGGTAAAATGAAACCTCAGTAATTTCTTTATTAACAATACTAAGAACTCCTACAATTGCTCTACAAACTCGAGTAACCATTACTCAGGATAGCGGAGCGTACCTGGAACATAGAGTTTCCGGTGTGCATAGCGTAGTCATCCAAGGCCTCAATGCCGGCACGCTAGACCTGTCACAAGCAGTATGGAAGCACCAGGTTAGTAATTCATGTCGAGTACCCCGCGTAGCGGGAGCTTCGTGCACTGGACAGTCCTTTTTTATGAATGGATTTAAGTGAGTTTGTTGTTTTTGTTTCTCATCAGGTGGGACTAACAGGAGAGGCATTAGGCATTTTCCAAGAGGAAAATCTAAACAAAGTTCAGTGGGTGCAAGCAAAGAGTGGGACTCCAATTACATGGTACAAGGTAAGGAGATACCAGTTCTTTTCTTTTCGGAGATTTAGAAGGATCAGATGGTGGCGGGAACAGATTAATTTGCCGCCTTTCTACTCAGAGATACTTTGATAGTCCCTCTGGAACCGACCCGGTGTCCTTGGACTTGAGCTCCATGGGCAAAGGCATGGTGTGGGTCAACGGCCAAGGCGTCGGACGTTATTGGGTCAACTACCTCAGTCCTCTTGGAAAACCTTCTCAACATATGTGAGTGAACATATGCCTCAGTTTATTTCAACCCTTGTTCATCTTGACGATTTCGCCATTGATGATGCGTGGTTTAGGTACCATGTGCCGCGATCTTTCTTGAAGCCGAAGAGCAACTTGATGGTGGTGCTGGAGGAGCAAGGAGGGAACCCTGAGGACATCAAGGTGATGATAGTGAAACGGGACAACATTTGCACTGTCGTGTCCAAGAACTACACCGCGCCAATTGACTCGTGGTCGAGGGAGGACAACAAGCTCAAAAGTGCTGCCAACAGCGACAAACCAGAGGGGAACTTGCAGTGCGGGGAGAAGAAAGTGATCCGTTCCATCGTCTTCGCAAGCTACGGCAACCCCGACGGCGCCTGCGGCAACTTCACCGTTGGCAACTGCCACTCGCCCAACGTCAAGAAAGTGGTGGAGCAGGTACGTCTTGTTGCCTAGACCAGCAATCGCATATTATGCTGCTGCATTCTTTAACGCCCATTTGCATTGCCTCCTGTGCACAGACATGCTTGGGGAAACCGTCGTGTGCGCTGCCAGTGTCAGCTGAGGCCTACGGCGTAGACGCTGCATGCCCAGGGTCGACCAACACGCTCATAGTCCAAGCCAAGTGTGCCAAAAAGAGCAAGGCATAGACTTGTTGTCCTGCCTTTTTTGTTTTGATTTAAATTTGGAAACAACGAGGTCATTGAATTGTTTAATGGAATCAAATTTGATTTATTGTTAACTAACTACAAGAAATGTCATCTCTGCCAATGAGTCAAATTTTTTTGCTGAAGGCTTTGCTATCCGATCCCAACACACTAGTGCTGTTTTTTTTCTTCGTTCAAAGAGATGCCTAATTAAAGGATTTGGAGATTAAGACACTAGCTCAGTATGGAGGTAGTAACAAACTAAATTGCATATCCTAGACACAAGTTGAGATCACATTTGAAATCATTATGCTTAACCATTCGTGAACTTTCCTAAGAACAAACAATTTGATACAGTTTGTAAAATTCAGAGGTATTTAAAGAATAACTTATGAAAAGGATTTATTTTTTCAAGAAAGATATGATCATTTACACTGTGGATAGTATCTTCTTTTATGGATTGATCCTGCAGGAAGAACGGGGGCCTCCTTTGAGGGAAGTCAATGACATGCAGAGGTCAAAAGTCCAAGGGCAAGAAGAGGTTCAGCCAGTCGGGTAAGGGTCAGATCAACCGACCGGACAGGTCATAACAGAATCAAAGATAACCCGGCGAGGAGTCGGGTTTCCAACGCTCATGGGGAACAAGGTCGCCAGGCCGAGCGGGTAGCCCGCTCGGCCGAGGCATAAAACAGTAATGCTGTGAACAGTTCCATCCGGGCACACGACAGGGAATCTCCGGGCACCCGACCGGGAATCTCCCGAGCGGATCCGTACCTACGTCCGGACGGACGCGAGGGGATTGTCGAGCGGCCGGACGCTCGACGCGAGCACAGAAGAGACAAAAGGACAAGGGAAACATCGGGAAACATCTTCTGACAACAAGCATGTCCAACGACCAAGTCATACGCTAAACCTCACGACAGAAGGTTCTGCCGTCCCATCAAAGAGGTGCTCGGACTGTAGCGGTATGGTGTCAGGCAAGCTCCTCTGACAAGCCCATACTGAGGTATGGTAAGAGGACATGTATTCGCCTCGGTATGTGTGCATCAGCCTCCTCATAGCTCTATATAAGGGTCCTCATACTTCGCGGGAGGTACGCAATCTTGGATCTTCGAAGCCACTTCCTTAGTTTCCTCTTGCCTGACTTGAGCGTCGGAGGGTCGTTGCCGGGAACCTCTTCCCGGCCCGACTTTTTTGCAGGTTCACCGGAGCTCCATACGGCCGGTCAGAGAGCCACGTCATCGATTCAGATAGCGCCACGTGCCCAGCGTCCGTTGATTCAGCGTTCGGATAGGATGAAGAACAACTTCAAATTATTATTGTAGGGTAATCTTGTGACTTCTAGAAGTACGGAACAATCTATGATTGTGATAAAGGTTAATCTTCAAAAATTATCTTGTGGCGTATGTGAACAGATATGGCTAGGGAAGCTTTTCAATGAAGTAAAAAATCTCTAGCAACTCTTCTATGAAAGAATATTGAATAACAAAGCAATTGTAAAAATCCCTAGCAACTATTCTATGAAGGAACATTAATTACTTCATGACATGAGCAAACCATGTAAAGTTTGATATAATGTATGCATGACATGTTTTCCTAAAGGGAAGAAAAAGAAATCACTAATATTTCGATAAAGAATTTGTATTTGAGGATTTTGTGAGTAAGATGATAAGAATAATCAACATATATGCTTAGCTGAGGAGTATAGAGACTTCATATTTGGGCAGATTGAAGTGGATGTCAGCTATCACTCTTGTTTAGCAATAATTTTAGCTCCTTGATTGAAGGTCGATTGGTCTTCCATATGTAATAATGCTCGGGGCTTATGTCCTTCAAAGTATCTACTAAACCTATAAAATTAAACCTCGCAAAAAGGGACAATATTTGCGGAATTGTAAATTTCTTAACTTTCTTCTCTCAAAAGAGAGAAGGGTATATTTTCCATCGCACGCCTCTACCCTTTTCTAATTGCTCTTAAATATATTTTACACTTTCAATTAACCCCATGTATCCTATTGTTTTCATCTCTACTATATTTATTTTACTTTTTGTACATGTTAGCAATATTAGATGTAGTAAGGTAATTGTTGAAATAGAAGATGATGAATTAGTAAGATAAGTCTAGTTGTCTAACCGAAGAGTTCATCATATGCCAAATTTCTTCCCACCTAAACTTCCAGAATGACCACAGAGTATAGTTGACTTTAAATCCATGAGATAGTCTTAATGTGCTAATCTGGGAAGAAACAATATGCCATCAATAAGGAAACAAGCTGAAAGATAATATAATAATAAAACTTATATCTCAGACATCCATGACTAGGGAAAGAAGAGAAAATCTTAGGCTTGATACGATGAATCCTCCTCTAAGCTGCTCTTGATTTTCCTTCCTCATGCAGATGACGTTGGCTTGGCTCTAGATCACCTTATGAAACTTCCTTGGGGCCCTTGGACGACACCTGGTTGAGATCCCCAATCAAAGAGGTGTTCGACTTATATAGGACAAGGAGTGATCGCCCGACACAGGCCATGCCGAACAACATGACTCTCGTGTTAGGCGCGGTGGCTTCAAAGCGAGGCCAGCAACGGGCCGTGCCCACGGGCACGGGTGCCCGTGGCTAGTTCGGTTACTTGAGCACAGCCCGTGCTGGTTGGCACGGGCCCTCCGGTTGAATGCGTTGATCAGAACACGATCCGTGCCAGTAGGCATGGACACTCGTGTCATGGTGAGGAGCTTCTAAACTTAATCTTCAACTTCCGTTTTTGCTCCTTTTCACGCCCTATCACAAAAAATACACGAGAGCAGCATTTTGAAATAGGGGGAAAAATATCAAAACGAAGCATAAAGAAATAATATCGTGAAATATATACATGCAAAGTAGGTCAAAATGTGCATAAAATGTATCAAAACCTCTATATAAAATACGC
Organism: Zingiber officinale; assembly: GCF_018446385.1. Classification (NCBI taxonomy): domain Eukaryota; kingdom Viridiplantae; phylum Streptophyta; class Magnoliopsida; order Zingiberales; family Zingiberaceae; genus Zingiber; species Zingiber officinale. Next base: position 114,773,085 of record NC_055999.1, read on the forward strand.
ACATCACTAGGTAAGGGAAATGTCCAAGTGAGTCAAAAGTTGATCGAACACTTGATAATCGAAAGTCCAACTAGAGTTGGCACGAGATGAAAAGTCCAAGTGGATAAAAGGTTGACTAGACACTTGGTGAAGAAGCCCTGACAGGTCAAGGCTGATATGATGCTAGACAATGAAAAGTCCTAACATGTCACAAATGACTGAATGTTGGGCAATGGAAGTCCTGATGGGTTGAGGTCAATCAGATACCGGACAAGATGTGATTTTAGCTTCAGAAAGGTTAAAATTAGGCTTAGTAATCGATTGACAAACCTTAAATCCGAATCTTAGGGTTTTGGTACTCGAATTGATTTACTTAATCAATTGAGCAATGTCAATCGATCAGGGTGATCGATTGACAAGAGATGTGATTCTAATCGATTAGATTGATTCCCTAATCGATTGGGGGATATTTTCGTGAAGCATAGAAAGGTTCATAGCCCAATCGATTAGGGTAATCTATTTGGAGCTTTGTTATGACAATATAGAAGGTGTTGGAATCGATTGAGCAATTGATTAAGGTCAAACAAATCGATTAGGGTAATCAATTGAGAACCTTTTATGACAGTACAAAAAGCCTTTGAATCAATTGGGGCAATCAATTAGAGGCTTTCTAATCGATTGATATAACTCACCAATCGATAAGGCATTTGAAAAAGAGTCGTTCTGCAGGTTTTTAAACAGTCGTCTTATGTGATAATCAATTAAGAGTAAGACTAATCGATTAGGAGACATCGAAATAATATTAGAAAAGGGGTTTTCATGAGATTTGAAGCATAGTTGTTCATGTCTATCTTGAGGGGTTGGAGGAGAAGTGCTGTTGCATTTTCAATCACCAAGAGACAATCCAAAGTGACAAGCAAGCATCCCAAGCAAAGAGTTCATTGTAAAGTATTGTGTGCTTTCATTTTCCATTCGTTTTTGGTGTTGCTTGTATTAGGCTTTTCTGTCTTTGTAAAGTTTCCAAAAATGAGAGATTTCATAGTAAACAAGATTGCGAGAGTCAGCCCCTTGAATTAGTCATCTTAAGGAGGTGGAGACCAAGTAAAATCGAGGTGTTAATATTGCTTCAAGTTTTTTCGCTACAAATCAAATTTAAAGAAACGATCAAATCTAGTCATTCCCTCTAGCTCTCTACATATCCTAACAATAACTTCAAAGGCTCCAAAGAATGCAATAGATGATTCATTTTTGAAATTTGATTAATTTAGCTTCTTTCAACCATTTTGACTAAAACTACTAGATGCCATTCTAAAACTCAAATAGTCTAAATGAGAATATAAAATGACTGAAGAAACTCTAAGGAACACAACAATTTCATTTTTAAAAGGATCATTTTTGAAATATAATCAATTTAGATCCATATAGTAGTTTTGATTAAATCCTTTAAATAGTCTTCTAGGACTTAAATAGTTACAAGGAACACATCATAAGACTTATTTTTGGAATTAAATTTTAGAACTTTTTAAGACTTGAACAATAAAAATGGAATCATAAAATATCTTTAGTGACTCAAAAGAATACATTAGAGAGATCATTTTTACAACTGCTTTGATTAGTTCTATCAAACCGTTTTGTCCAAAACGTTTATACAATCCTAAATTGGTTAAAATTAGAAAATAAAAGCATAGAATAACTTCTTCAAAGAGCACGAAAGAGTGTTTTTTTTATGAAACAATTTTGATCGAAACTATTAAATGTGCATAAGGAACTCAAAAGACAAATAACGACAATCCATTTCAATTAGATAACTAAATATATTTAATTTTCAAACATTTTAAAAATAAATTGAAAATTAAAATTGTATTTGATTGTCTAAATTTAAATCTACTACAATACAAATAAATTCTGAGAATTCATTTTAGATTATTGAATAATTTTTAATTAATTTTTTAGAATATTTTCATTATTAGCTCAACAAATAAAATAAAATAAAATAAAATGGTCAAATATTATCACACACTCCGACGCGAAGGAGAATCTGGAAACCGAAAGATTTCCTCCGCTCACCTTGTGCGGGTGCAAAGCGAGAATTCCTCCGCCGCCTCCAAGGACTAGGGTTCGCGGCGATGGATCCAAGCTCGCCGATCCTTCGCAACAGCTACTGGGTTTTGAGACACGGGAGGAGCATCCCCAACGAGAAAGGCCTCGTCGTCTCCTCCTTGGTAATCCCTCTCTCTTGTTTCGATCTTCTCCTCGTTTGATTTGGCTAATGCACATTTCCCCGGTGCATTTGTTGTTAACCAAGAAAAAAATCCAGCAGTAGTTTTCTTTTCGCCTTCCAATCCTACGAAAACTGGTTAAAAAAACGTTCTTTCAGCAATCATAATGCCTTTTTCTTGATGTTTTATTGCAAATTCTTGTGCCCTCACTAAAGCTAAGCGCTGAGGTTGTTTTTTATTCCCCTTGCACTTGTGAATAAAGATTGAAAGCATGAGCGGCCTTTTAGTATTCAGATTCCTCCTCCTACAGTTCGCGACAAAATTGATACAAATATGCAGCATTGTGCATATCAACTCTCATCTCTTCGTTTAACTGCCCCAGCGAAATCAATTTTATCTAACCAATGCATTACTATTATGTAGTATCTTGGAGATCGTTATGATTTCTGTTCACATTGATGTTTTATATGTCAGGAAAATGGCACGCTTGAGAAATATGGATTAGCTTCTGAAGGTTTCAATCAGGCACGGTTGGCTGGAGAGTTGTTTCTTAAGGTATCAATTTTTGAAACAGGGACCTTCTTTTGTTTATTTGACTTTATATGTAAATCTGCAAAAAAGCATGAGTTTTGTAAGATTTAATTATTATGCTAGAGTTGTGTGCTTATATGAATCACCATTACTTGGACCTTGTAATCAGCTTATTTTCCTACAACATGCGTATTCACAACACAAACAGGCAATATCTCTGTAGATCCTTCCTCTGTGCAGCCGTCCATGTGTAATCATTCATCCTTTCTGTGTTGTGGATCTCATCCATGATTTGATGACAAACACTGGCTATATATGAGATCCATAGCACGAATGGTTACGGATGAAGGCTCCCTATAAGCTTCTACCGATTTTTTTTTTCCGATACATATGCACAGACATGAACAGAACGTATGTTCCTGCTCCAAATTATTATATATATATATATATATATATATATATATATAAGCTATGGACCTACTGGTGTGTTTTGTTATCTCATTCTTTTGAGTCCCCTTTCTTGGAGGTCTCAATGGTTTTTGGTTTCAAACCTGATTTAACAGAGGTTGCTAATTCTGTCACATTGCATGATTGTTGGTTTTAATTTTACTTCTTACTTTTCACTTAACAATATTCTTGTTCCGTGAATACTTTGTTTTTTCATGCAGGAAGTTGAGGAGACGAATGTCCTGCCTGAAAATGTTCAAATATGCTATTCTCCATTTTCACGAACTACCGATACTGCTAAAACGGTTGCTAATGTTTTAGGCATACCGTTTGAGGGTTCTCAATGTAAAGTAAGTCATTTCAACTAAAATCAGTTTGTATATTGCACAGAGCAGAAGTCATGTCATGTGTGATACCCATATTTATGATAAACATAAAACTTTCCTCTTATCCAAATCTCGCATGAAGCATAATTATAGGCTCATCTCTTGAAATTGACAAGGTTCATTATTTCCTAACAGTAATAGTACATATGCTCACGAGGCAACAACATTGATAAATTTATACTTCTTTGCCTCAATCAAGTTAAATGTCTGAAAACCACATTCCAACGGCTTGCTCTAGTCAATGTTTAAGGACTCCTAGTGCCCAACTATGATGGCAGACTTGATCAATGCTGTATTGATGTCCACTGGAGTATCTTGTGTCTGTCATATACAAGCCACAGATTCTTGTCTCTTGTCTTTGGAGAATAGTACTCTCTTTCCCATGTTTGTTGCTCTCACATATTAGATCTTCCATCTTGAGATCATTACAAATGAATGCTCTTTGATATGGTTCTAGTAGCATTTGATGCTCCTTGCTGAAATCCTCATGTTTCGATGTCAATCGAGGATTTGATAATTTCTACCCTCTTACAACAAACCTGGTAAAAATGATCGAATATTCAAAGAGACAAAGCAATGCTGATTAACTTTTACTGGTATAAGTCATATTCTCCTAATTCCTGTGTAACTCAAATTAAACAGATTTTGATGCTCCTTGCTGGATACATAACAATAAAATTTCTGAATCATACTCTTCCTATTTGTCTGCTTAATTTGGTGAAGTTCTAATTGATTAGCAGTTATCCTTGTATTTTCTGTTGGAAATGCTGACATTCTTACCTATCTTATTTTGTAGGCACTGATTGAATTTCGAGAGCGCTATTTTGGACCGTTGTTTGAGCTCCATTCACATGAAAAGGTAAGCCCTCAATTAAACATGTCCTCTGAACTGAAAACTATGGATATATTTTGGATTAAAATCACTGTGCCTAATTGGAAATTAGCCTGTAAGGTTAGAAAATGTGTCAGTGAGTGTTGACTGAAAACAAGTATTTGGCTGTCTTTAATCCACTGCAGTAAGTATACTTTATGAAATATGTTGCTAGTGCACCGAAAAATAACTATTTTGGAAAATTTTAGATAATCTTGTAGAATAAAGGAAGTGATAAACCCCAAAAAGCGGTGAATCATGGACTTGATTGTGCAACACCAAAGCCTTTAGTAACACTAAATAGTTCAAGTAATTATATCTGGGAAAGGAAATTAGATAGGGTGAAATAGAAACTAATTTCCAAATATTTAAGTACACATTTGGATCAGCATCATCTCATTATTATGCAAAATGATTTCTGACTTGAAGAGCTATAATGAATATGAACTTTCAGATATTTGTAATTTAATTAGAGCGTCAACTTCTAGCTTTATTATCAATTATTGTGTCATTTACTATGACAACAATATAGAAGAACTACCTTAGATCTTACTACTCTACTGGAAGCTGTCCTAACTCCTAACAATTAGCTGTTCTATTAATAATTGGCAGTATTCAGAGATATGGGCATTAGATGAGAAGGATCCTTTCATGCCACCTGAAGGTGGAGAAAGTGTTGCAGATGTTGCCTCCCGAATTGCACTTGGTCTGGCAGCAATAGAAACTGAGTTTCAGGGGTACGTAATTGAACATACGCAATGCAAGTTTTCTTTTCTCCAAATGCGTGACCACCCTTATCCTTTGTTCACCAAATTGGTGACTGATCGCCTTGTTGGTTAGCTAGTGGCTATCATCCCTTGACAGTTTGTTGCTTGTCATTAAGCTAGGGTCGAAGGTATTGCCATATCTCTTTAGGGATGCTTGTGAAAAAACTTTGCTTTGGCATCCAAAACCCTTAAGAACCTTGTATAAAATTTGTGTCCCACAAAAGTTACATGCGCTTGATACATTGATGGAATGGGTGATGTCGTTCCTTCAATGAGCATGAGAGGTCATCTGCTTGGGCTCTGTGCGTGAGTAGTGAGAATCAGCATAGGTCATCTACTTGGCCTTTGTGCGTTAGTAGTGAGAATCAGCATAAATATTCTTCATTGTATTGTTACTTTTTTCAACAGGAATGATATTATTTGTGTTGTTTTTTTTCCAGTTTGAGCCCGATTGATATTGTGCATGCAAAGCTCTGATAAGTTGATATCGATTGATTAATCCCATCAGTTAAATATCATTGATTGTCCCACCTGGTGATCCACTTAGTTTATGCTCAATTTCATGTTCATGTTTTTCCACATAATAAATATTGGAATTTCAGACTGTTTTGGTAGAACCGAATCTATCTACAACAGTGAAGGAATTTTCAGACATTCACCTTTCTATGAATGAGGTGGATCAGATGCTCAATATCTGATGTGTTCACTAATACATTTCTTATGAGCTCGTTATCCTTATTTTTTCTTCCCTTGTTTTCTGCATTGTTGTATTAATATCAATCTTTTCCGCAAGTTGATGATTTGTCCTTTCTAGCAAAGTAAGCTTTGTCCAAACTTTTGCCATCTTAATTCTTCAGATTCACAGTCCTTGTTGTCAGTCATGGCGATACACTCCAAATTCTCCAAACAGTACTCAATGCAGTGAAGGAGCTTGAACCATCCAAGGAGGGCGACATTGTTTCGAGAATTAAGCAAGTTGCAGTGCCTTGTATTTTATCCAAGCACCGGAAGTTTGCCCTAGAAACTGGAGAACTACGACAAGTAATTTGATTCGAAATTTAACCCCATGTCTCAAATCATAAATCAAGGCTTCCATAGGATCGCGAGGCAGGGTATTTCGTCACAAAGTTTTTCCCCCACTAGGGTTCTCATCGGAAACCCAAATATAACACCACTTCTATTCCTTGTTTACTTACCAGAACTGATCTTGACCAACTCCTTGTATTGGTGATTGTAATTACTCTCTGGTTTCTGCTAATTCAGTTTCAACGATTCTATTCTTAGCTACTCTTCTTGCTTACTTGAATAAAGTCTGGAAAACTTGTCTTTGTAGTGACAATGTAAATTCAACTATTTTTCTCTTTTTGAAAGAGTTTCGGGGTCCAATATCTTGTGGAGTAGCTTTATTATTGCGGACAGTAGTGTAAATAAGCCAAGTTTAGTCGTGTTTAAGCTTATTATTTATGTGTTTATGGAGCTAGTTCAAGCTTATTTATTAAAATTTTATTTTAATATCACAATGACACCAAGTGGTGCATAAACATACTTCGTCAAATAAAGTTATTCGACCTAAAGACTATGGAGGTTTGGGGATTAAAGAATGGAAGGATACGGTGTTGCTCCTCTAGGCAAGGCATGCAATAAGATTCTTCACGAAGATGAATCACTATGGATTGCAATCCTGTGGGCTAAATAGCTAAACCCATTCGAAATTTTAGAGCTGCATGTGTGGGCATGTTGGCGAGGTCACTACAAGAATGGTATTTCTTGGAGGATGGTTTCATATGAAAGATTTGTATTGGTGTAAAGATAAGTTTTGGGAATGGTTGACGGTTTGATAGTAGCTTTTAGTTGATAGAGAAAATGGCTTGTTTAATTTTTGTCGATACAAGTGATATTGGACTCACATGATAAATAAAGATGACATATGGAAATGAGAGTTGTTTTATAGGTTTTTGTCGAACCACGTTTGTTAGAGATTATAGATAGAACACCATTGAGGAGGTAAGGAAATGGTAAGAATGTGCTAAGTTAGATGCATGCAAGCAATGTGATAAATAGAGCCAAAACAACCTACACAAAGCACAAAGACTTGACAAAGACTGTGAGTTCAGAGAAGTATGGGGTTGGTATACGAGGGATTGCATGACAAAATTTGTGAAGATGGAAGAAGGATAGCACTAGCATTTGCGGGATGGTAAGGCAAGGAGCATTGAAGTATGACAAGCCAAGGATGTGAATTGTGTAAAATATGATAATGGGAAGGAGCCAAGGGTTCATTGCATTTGAGAGACATGAGAAGAACTCAAAGTCGGGATAAACTTCATGTGAGATGTAAGTAAAGTAAATTGTTGGAGTGAAAGATGATATCGTTCATCCTAAGCGGCTCAATATTATCAACTTTACTGTAAGATACATGTCAGTAAATTACGGAGGATATTTTACCTTAGCACAGTAATCTTTGTATAGGAAGGTCAGACAACTAACAAGATATTTTATACCTATTGAAAATAAATTAACTAAGACTTAATAAAATAAATATTCATATAAATATTAACTGTGTCAATTGATATAAGTGAACTATATACATACAAGAGATTAAGATAGATAACAACCTGACATGACCTTAATCAAAGTCAAGGGATTGGTTAACTAGTGTTGAGATCAAATCACGAATCAATTGATGATTGAGGAAATCAACCTCCGCATATAAAGGGCTTTGTAGTTTGACTCAATTAACTTATAAGTGGATATTAATTAAATGAAATATTTTTCAACTGTTTGGTCTGGTCAATTGAATTCTATTGATAGAGCATATAATGTCCGAGTTCATTGAAGTAATCAACTAAGTACGCGATTAGTTTAAAAGGAGTTGAAGAAGTTATGTTGTAGCGGTAGAATGTTTTCTTAATTTTTTAGATATTTAAAAATTAAATCTTAATTTTGACAAATTAACTAATGATTTTTTAATGGATGGTTAATCTAAGAAAACTGGACTAATGGATCGTTTACTACGAGTATTTCTTAATTTATCTAATAGAAAAATTTTGTAGGATCAAATCAATTATTCTAGAATTAATCATCTTAAGTTGGATATCTAGTGTCAATTAAAATAAAATGAAATTGAAGATTAAAATTTCAATGACATTTTCGGATAATAGCTGAGGGATCAAGTGTTGCAGTTGGCTGATGATTGTCAAATAGATTCAGAGTGAAAGGGGTTTAATTATGGGATTGCGATATAAGATATCCATCAAGTGCAAAACTTACGCCTAGGTATTTCCATCTCAAGAGCTTTCACTATTCTATTACTTAGTTTTTGCTAAATCTGTACAAAAATTTTCTACCTCTAATGTTTAACTGAAGAGGCAAAAAAAAAATAACGAACTTCATGTGCATAGATCATATACGTAGCAATTTAGGAAAATCATTACACTGCTCATTTACTTTCTGTCACAATATTTTGTAGAAAACTAACCGCACAATCAACAAGTGATATTCTACTCCCTCTACCAGCACAATTGATCTCAATAGAATGTGATCCTGTCCGAGAGCGAATAGACGGATGTTGGGGAGACTACACTCATGTTGATTGGGTGTCGACCAAAGATGACATGAACCTCCTACGAGTTGAGCCTGCAACCACAAGTCATTAGTGCTGAGTTAGGGAGGGGTTCCCGGCGATGGCCCTCTGACGCTCAAGTCAATCACCGGTAGTAGGAGAATGAAAAATGTACTAGAGAAGAAAGGAGCAGCGTAACTGTAGCTATAATGATCAAAGCATACCTCCGTCGAAGTCTCGGGGTCCTCATATAGGACTCTCGAGAGGCGCGTGCAGGCTTCCCAAGACGTGTACGCTTCTCAAAGTATACCTGGAAAAGATGTGTCAAAAAACGTGTCTGATGTCATACCTTAATAGCCCAGGCATATTCCTGACGTGATAGTGGAAGCTTCCACCGTAAGATTTTCTGTCTGACCATGCCGCGCGACCACGCCGTCTGTCAATGACACTGATCCCCAGGAAGATATTATCAACTACTCCCTATGTCTGTTATTGAGCCGAGTGGGAGAGTCGCTCGGCCAGTCGGTCGTCCGGGTGATGCAATGGCCAGGCCGAGAGTCCACTCGGCCGATGAGTTGCTGCCGGCTACACCCCATCGGGCGAAGGAGTCATGCTTGTCGGATCAAGGCTGCATCCACTGTTTGGCCGAGCGGGATGATCGCTTGATCTTCGTGTCTCCCTGGTTGAGCTTCATGAGCATCGGAAGCTCGGTGTCTAACCGAGTTATCGAAGTGTCGGACCGACTACTCTTCCTGCTGACCATGAAGGTAATTCGTCCGATCGAACACCCACGTAACGTTGACCACTTTGACCTTCTACCAATTGGGTCCTACCTTATCGCCGGATCAGAAAGGATCATAGAGATGCATTTCAGAGATCTAAACATCAACCTTTGATTTGCAGTATAAAAGATATGATAACACTATTAACGAGAAGAGAAGACAAATGCGAAGACAAATAATTGGCATTCGAATACTAGAGATGCAACTTCACATTTTGATCCACTAGATACTCTTTGTTTTTATCCACATCCCAACTTGCGGTGATTTTTTAAAAAAAATGAGACGTTCATTTGGGAAAAATTGGACACCGTTTTTATTTTTCCCAAAAATCAATATAGTAATTTTAATTTAAAATAAAATTATTTGTGATATTGTATCTCTCACACAGGGTTTTGGGCAAAACTTTCATCTTTGTTGGTAGATCTCTGTCGTACGGAAAACCCTAATCACCCCTTCCGTGAAACCAGGTAGCTATGCCAATTGTTCCACAGAATCATCGGGGCACCACTTTGTGTACGATCTGTAAGTTAGCAGTTCTTGCCCCCAGGGCGTAGCGCAGACGGTGGGCGCATGGTATCTCTGGCGTAATAGCCAGGGGTCGATTCTCAGGAACTGACGACCTGGGGTTTGTGTACCTGCATGAACCTCCCTCCATATCCGTGGGGCCGGCACTAGGGGGGCCGCTAAGGTAGCGGATCTACCTTTTTTTGTAAGTTAACAGTTCTGGCTTAGTCCTTACCTGAAACTGCGATCGATGGATCCAGTTGAATGCCTTCTTACCTTTTAATTGCTTTTGATGGATGAATTGTAGTAGAAATAGATTGATTTCATCTGAAATAGATTGGTTCCAATCCACGAGATTTATTAATCGAGATGGGATTGTGATGCAGTATCGAGATTGAACTAAGGGTTATTTGGATGGAATCATTCAATGTTGATAGTTACTTGCCTCCTCGTAAGCGTCTGCTTGCTGAACTAAGGAGGGAGAATCTGGAATCTGATTTACTGCCACCAGTTCCTTTTCTTTCAGGTGATCTTGGTGCCCGTCTTCGAGATGTTATTAATTCCTCAGTTTCGACTCCAGAAAAAATTATTGAGGTTTCCAAGTCAGTAGCTTTGGCTGCAAGTGAGATTGCTGTGGCAGCCAGAAACACTGCAATTGAGAAAGCAGCTGCAGCCACGAAGGCCAAAGCTGATGCAAAGAATGCACTGCTGCTTCTGGATTCCACTACGATGAATAAAAAATCCAGAAATGGCTGTTTGACCAAAGGCAAATTGAGGAAGAAGCAGATCCCAATAAAGCTCCTGTATAAGACTAACCATCCTTCTAGAAGCAAAACATCAAACAAAGAACTAGCCAGAAAACGTCATCACACAATGAATAGCTCACCTAGAATCTTAAACCATAAGGAAAAACGTGCTGGGAAAGCAGTTGGATATAATGGAGATGTCTGCAATGAGAATTCACATGTTTTCTATGCAGAGAATCTGATGAAAAGTAGCAATTCAGAAGGGAAAATTAGTATCTGTTGTGAAATTGGCAATGCTGAGGAGGAAGAATCTGATCAGCACACAAAAAAAACAAGAAAATGAATCTATGATCAGATCAGTAGCTGGTAGTGGGAAAGTGAGAATCCGACAAAAGAAATTATCTTTAAGTCAATGTAACATTAGAGAACGAGTAGAGATGAAAAAATTGACACTCTCTGAAAACCTTTCTTCTTTCACAAAAGAATCAGATTTAGATTCTGCAGCAAGTAATATGTCTTCAGATGATGCAGAAGTGTCTCCTGCAGGTGGAGCGTCAATGCAGATTTCAACAGCATGGAAATGCAGAAAGATCAAGGCATCACAGTGCTCCCCCAAGAGCAAGATTTTGAAAGCTTTATGTTGACAATTCTTCAGCAAGCAAGATCACCATTGTGAGTACCCACATGATAAACTTCCTATCTTGAGCTTTTGGAGCACAATCTGGCATCCATCACAAGTTTCATATGCAATGTGGATAGGGAGTTCATCAGGTCCCTTAGAAGTTTTGTCAAAACTATTAGATAGATAAATGTTCCATGGAGCTTCTTTATTCATCTCATGCTCTCATTTTGACTATTAGAGTTCTAGAAGGTCATTTGGCAATTATAATTAAAATGGTTAGATGGACAGTGAAATTTTGAACATAATTCCTCAAATTGTGACCCTTGAGAATATTTGAAAATAAGAAACCTATTATTATTATTATTATGATTAAAAATTAGTCTACACCTGCTATTTAATTTACATTGATTAATCCTGGAATGACCAACTTAACTCTATAAAAAATTTTCATTGACTACCGGAATAAATCAGAAAGCACAACATTCTTGTCAATCATCCATTAAAAAAATTATTCGTTAATTTACTGAAATTAAGATTTGATTCTTAAATAAAAAATTAAGAAGACGTCCTTTCACTGCATCACTAACCTGCGAGAAATATGTTATGTTTGATTGATATACATAATTCTATCTTTAATTATTTACATGCTTTGATCATCATACTTATTTATTAGTATTATTGTGCTCTTGCTTGCATGTATTTATCATATCTTATTTGTTTGTTTTTTATGTGATACTAACATGATAGTATAATGCAATTCGAAGATTATGCTTCTACTCTATTGCCTATGGCGTTCCCGTGATTGTGCTTCACTTCTATAAATCCACTATAACGACCCTTTATAAAAGGTAATTGGATAAGCCTCTGCACCTTAACCAAGAGTTATTCAATAAGCTTTCATCTCTGATCAAAGTTAATGAAAATGCTAATCTATGTGAGAAGGAGATTATCAAGAGCTTAAGTTGAAGCTTACTGCCTTTCAGGACTTTGAACACTTATTGATAAAATATTAAGACTATTTTCGTTCAATCCCTTGTATCTCCAATTGGTTAGATGGTCAAATGTAATTGTTAGAAGCCAACAACTATGTCTCTAGTTGACTAGATGTCACCTCTAGTTGACTACTCAGGTTCCTAGTGAATCCAAATCACTATTACTCAAATAAAAATATGTGGTTCAACCAACAGTTGCATTCATTTTTTTTTTTATAATCCAAATATTTGAGGTCCAAGTAGTTCGAGATGGATTGTTCTATCCCCACAAACTGACCACTAAACAGGAGGATCTTGACATATATCCAAGCGACACCCATGGTTCAAACTCTACAAGTGTTAGAAAATATTCAGTGTAAGATTTGAACCTTCATTACATGGGAATCATCCTTGCTTCTTACCATCGTACTGCACCATGCCCCGTGGGGGCAACACTTATATTTTTTTTTAAGTTGGCACTAGATTCGGCCCGACTAATCCTAGGATTTTCTATTGGTCATCAGGATAAATCGGGAAAGTGCACTTAGAGAGGCATCCTGACAGTCAGTGTTCTCGGGTAGGGATGACAATGGATTGGATTCAAATCGGATTCCATATCTTCCGTCTCCATACCCATCTGGTATTGGATATTCATCCCCATACCCATATCCATTAAAAAATCGAATATCTTACATACTAATAATTTTTTTTCTTTTCATCTAACTATCATCATTTAACAAAAATATATTAGAATTAACATCATATTAAAAAAATAGAAAATATAATTAAAAAATAGATTAAACATCTACATAACCTAATCCTAACATTAACAAAAATAGTTAGTAGGTTTTAGAAAAAAAAAAAAAAATCTTTAGTGTGTGTGTGTATATATATAAATATATATATATATATTAATCGGATATTTGAATCAGATATCGGATATGGGTAGTCCCTCAATATCCTCTTCCATTTAGATCGGATATTGAATTCTCCATCATTGTCATCCCTATTCTTGGGTTTGTTATCTATTGAGGGAAAAATCTCCTACAATATCCTATAGCTGAGTCTTGAACTCCAGATATCTAATCTTTCGTTGGAGGGCCTACCTTCATTTGATTTCATAGTGCTTCAATTGATTAGATATTAGATGATCCTACCTTCACTTGGTTTCCAATCATATAAGTCTACCTAATGGCTCGAGATTGATCTAGCTGACAAACTACAACATGAGACATAAAATCCCCCAATAGAAGATTTTACAACCAAACCACTAGGTAGTCTTCCCCTATTTATCTATCACACATCATCTTTATAATGATGTTGCTCACAGACAAAAAAAACTCCAAATTTTCATTCACTCTTGTCACCTCTTATAGGTCGTATGCCTCTAGGTCTTCAACCTCCTTGATCCAAGTCGTCGAGCCATTGAACACACCAAGTTCCACGAGCTCACTTAGTGTCATTCAACCAATGCTTCATAATATTGAGTCCATCTCATTCTAGACAATGGAGCCATTGAATGCGCCAAACTCCCCAAGCTCACTTATGTCATCCAATCTTTCACATGATATAGAGTTTTTCAAGTTCCTCTAAAATTCCACCATTCGTACTAGGCCACTGAATCATTGAGACAAATATAATTTGACTACGTCAAAGTCCATGCAGACTTAATGCACATATTACTCTATGCAATTATAACCTAAGATGATCAATCACATACAAGCACACACGCCACTAACTGTGAATCATTACGATGCATTGTCTACTTAGGCTCTCTCCCTCTAGTCGAATCATAGCAAATTCCGAACCTATGATATAACGAAAAGGGTTCACATATGTTGATGGTGCTTAGCACTCACACATTAATATTCAAGGTAGGAAGTGCAAGTTTTATGATGGTATTGCTAGTGGTGCTCAAGAGATGAAAGGAGAGACCTTAGGACGAAAGAAAGGGAACCCAATAGCTAAAGATGTAGTGTAATAGACATGTTCATAAGAACATTGTCATCAGTATATTGGAAGAAGAGAAATTTTGATACCAAGAAAAAAGAATTGATTATAAAATTCAAATAATAGAGTTGTAATATGTTTTTGGTAACTTGCAATAACTATAGAACTTATTTAGATGTTTTACAAGAAATAATCCAGATAAACAATCTGTTCTTGTCAACTACTAATTATTCTTCATACTTAATGCAAACAATTTTATGCAGCCTTTAGTCAGTGCAGCCATCAAATCATTTTTCTAGTTATCAATAAAAATCCTCAACATCATCCAGACTCTGCTCTTGTCTATGAATCCTTTGTTCTCATCCTCAAGCCCTCCGATATCATTTGTGAATTCACTTGGATTTCACAAACTGACTTGAACAGTTGAACTACCTGATCGACCCATTGAACAATGTGCTTACCCCTCAACTTGATAGCTTTGTCCTGACCTACTGGATAATTCACTAGACTGAATTGAACTCAAACTGACTACAAATCTCTAGTCCAACTACTCTAATTGAATTACTCATGCAGCTCAAGTGAATTGGCTTATGCCCTCCTTTGCTTGAATTAACAAACCCAAACCAATTGACTTGAACTACTTTGACTGGACCACGCGGTTGGAACACATTGACCTATCTAGCACATCCTGATTGACTAGACCAATTGGTCCAACTAGCCCACACGTCTAGACTAGATCAATGTGTCTAATTCATCCTAATTGATGAGAGTTGCTATTTGGTTCGTCACTATTAGCTTGACCTATGGAGCAAAAAAAGCTTATGCATGCAAATATCATATGTAAGAGTCATCTTCTACTAAGATATATCATGCAAAGACTCTAGAACAAGGAAATAAAATTACAAGCAAAGCATACCTTAGTTTTTGGTTGCTTATACATTCCTCAGTCTTAGTTCTCCATGGTTTTGATCTTCCTTTCCCTTCTTTATCTTTTGATGGCCTTCTATTGGGGAAAGAGACTTTAGACCTACATGGTCATTCATCAGATTATAATGGGATGATTCTTTAATCCAATAGCTCACAATCAACAGGTTAACATTTTCAATTCAACTTATTTAACAATTATTATTTATGTTAACCACAGAACAATATCACAACCATTCAATTTTATAAACATCTGGTTTGATAGCAATACTATCAGCCAAGCATGCCTGAGATACTAATTATGCGAAAGCCAACATCGAATAAGTAGATACAAAAGGTATTCTGCTTTTAAATTGAGAAAGCTAAAGAACCCTCTACTAACTTCATACGATGCTACAAGATCTTGGGATTTTATCTTTTACATCATGATCCCCAACCTAGCAGAGCCATTGCAAGGGAAATGTAGAGTAGCAAGAGATACAGTGATTGAGCCTCGACCCCTGGAGAAAACCCGCCACTGGGTTGTGGTGCCGGCGCTCCTGCAGCTGATCAATCGACGATAACAGTTACATTCCATCCTATATAATAATATGGTTAATTACCCAAGTTTCAGGCAGTCAGCTTACTATTGCACAATGACTGAGTTGTTAAGTTGGTGAGTATTCTGAAGGAGCTAGTGTTGGTGTAGCCAGCATAGGCACATGTTGTGCTCCCACAGACTGCGCTGGATGAGTTGCCAAGGGAGAGAGCTTGGCAGGTTGCTACTGGGCAAACTGAAGAACTGATCCCCTGGGTAGGATGGCAGTCCAGCCTAATGCAATCCAAAGAAGAATTCCCAAGTATTAGAAATATATATATATATAAATATATATATAACTGGGGGAAAAAAAATCATTAACAAAGCATATACTTACTCCCACGACGATGAGCTGCAGCTGCAGCGGACACAGTTGTTTGCAGTCAGAATATAACTTCCATTAGAAACAAGGAGGCCACTGTCCAAAGAGGCATTACTAATTGCTGAAGAACACACTGTAACACCAATGTTTATTGTTAACATAAAGCAGTACTACAAAGAACTAAAGTCAGGAATAAAAGATCTTGGAAGATAGATCTGGTGTTATTGAATGCTGACAGAGCATATAGTTTTTATACATTAGAATCTGTAAAATAATTCCTCAAAGATTGCGGTAGGAACCTAATTGGAAAGTGCATAAAATAGTAAACTAGAAACGATCATCATAATTTATTGAAGGTCTCTCTATTCAATACGTTTCAGTCAAGCCATTTAAAATTGCTGCATATAATTTAACTTCTCTTTCATGATCTTTACCTACAAAGTTTTATTGCTAAGCACTATAAGATCTATTAGTGATAATGAACCATACTAGTGCTTCAAATTCAGTGTCTAAAGATTGATCATTTTTAAAGCATTGAAGATCCTTAATAAACCAAAGATCTGAATGCGATCTTAAGTATCGATATCAACTGTGGCAAGTGGAATATAGGCCTGCATTTAGCAATAGCAGGTGGTGTTTGCGATTGTGATTTATCAAGTGCATGACCAGTGAAGCCAACCATACAATTATGCAAGGAATCAAGGTTGTCTACAATTTTTATAGAAAGCTGCATGCCACAATTCTTTTAACAAAAAGACAAAGCCTAATTGTTGATTTATTTTCTAAAACAAATACTAATCATACAGGTTAGATCAGCATGCACACTATTATCTGAATCCCAGAAACAAACAGCACATGATTCAGTAAGTTCGGAGTAGAACCATCCACTCTACAACTCCACAAGATATAATCAGCCATCTATGGATAAAATTTTCATTGATCAATCCAATTCAAAAGTAAAGTTTCGACAGCAAAATACCAAGCCTATTTCAAAAGTATCTGAGTTCAACTACATGGTGTTATCTATGATTGAGCTCTTAATTTTACTACAAGGTTAGAATTTGTTCAACAACAAAATATTTGAGGCAATCGCTGGTGCTAACTAAGTACACTATAAAGGTGACTCTTTCTTGTGTATAAACGATGGCTAATCATCTGTACAGACATAATTTTAAGCAAGCATAC
The DNA here is from genome assembly GCF_018446385.1 of Zingiber officinale. Lineage (NCBI taxonomy): Eukaryota > Viridiplantae > Streptophyta > Magnoliopsida > Zingiberales > Zingiberaceae > Zingiber > Zingiber officinale. The sequence goes on from NC_055999.1 coordinate 114,790,430, forward strand.
TGTTTTATGTTTTCATATAGATCCAACAGTAGGCAACTGTGAGGGAAGAAAGAGAAGCAAACCTCTGAGAGGAACATCAAGAACTTGGCCAGCCTGGAGGGTTTTGGGATCCGTAATCCCATTCAGACTCATCAATGTCTCCTCCTTTGTCCCGAACTCCGCCGCGATGCCCGACACTGTGCTGCCTGCCGCCACCAGATGCGCGTAGTGCACCACCGGAAGGCCCTCCACCTCGTCGCAGCTGCAGGGCAAGGGGATGTAGACCTCCTGCCCTAGTTGGATCAAACTAGGGTCGGAGATGTTGTTGGCGGCGGCGATCTCCTGGTAGGTGACGAGTCCGTCGAAGGTATTCCGAGCGATGGAATCTAGGTTGTCGCCGGGGACGACCCGGTAGAGTGGGCGGTGGGCGGAGGCGCCGCGGCCGGCGGAGCAGGAGCAGGAGAGGCGGACGCGGAGGGTGGAGCCAGCAGGAACGGAGCGGGAGCTCGGGGTGGAGAGGGGGAGGTCGTTGGCGGCAAGGAGAGAGCGGAAGGAGCGGATCTGGAAAAGGGTCATGACTCCGGCGAGGTTGGTGGCGTTGCGAGCGGTGTAGCCGACGAGGCCCTGGCACCGGGCGGCGCGACCGCGCGAGAGGCAGGTGAAGTTGGCGACGGCCGCCGGCGGTACGAGGAAGATAACGAGGAAAGGGAGGAGGAGGAGGAATCTGGCCGCCATGTGCTCGACGTCGTGACAGCGAGTCGAGCAGCGACGTGTTGTCGGTTATTCGCTGTCTGCCGTTGCGGGGTGGGTTAAATTTAAAAGCTCTAGAGGGTTTTGAGTTTGAATCGAAGTCTTCTTGGGTTTGACTTATTTTGACTTGAATTATGCCTTCAATTATTTTATTTATTACACGACGGGCAATTATTCAATTAGTGTTTACTAGTGGGGATCGGTAATTCTTTACCGAGGATAAATCTTTTTTTTTTTTTTATGTGGTTTGAATAATGCCTGTGATTATAATATTGTGAGAGATCATGTTACTTTATATTAAAAATTCTTAATTATCAAAATATCCGAAAGAAGAAAATCAAATAAGACTTAATTAATAATAATAATAATAATTTATTTAAATATAAATAATAAAAAAGTATTGTTCTTCTATTATCGAAGATTTTAAAATTATAAAAAATTTGATAAAAATAATTTATAAATTACTAATTTTGTATTATAAAATTAATTGAGAATGTTTTTTCGGGAATAAATTTGGTGTGCCACTTAATTTTGTTCATTCTATATTAATTAATTGAATAAGTTCAACTAATTTATTAAATTAAATGTATATATATATATATATATATATATTCAATTAGTTAATATTATTAAATAATATTTATTGATAAAACTTATATTAAATAAATAAAGAAAATTTTAAAATAAATTTATATTTATCAAACTCAATAACCTGTCTAAAAATTATAAAAATAAATAAATCAACTATTTAAATCAATTATTTCAATTCTTTATTCAAATGGTACGCATGCATTATTCAAATGGCACACATGTATAAATCGAAGAAAAAATTTACATGCACTTCTTAATCATAATTTAAATTTTGCATATGGTCCCGTACGAAAGAGAATTTATTTTCACTCCCTAATTAAATATAATAATATTAATTTATCAAATTACTCCTTATATGTTTTAAGTATAAAAAATCTAAAATAAATATAATTCTTTTTATATTTAGCGTATTAAAATAGAATCTAATATATTTTTTATTAAATTGAGAATGACTCTTTTTTCCACTCAATTTGATAAAAAATACAATATATTCTTTTTAAATTGTGTTAAATAAAAAATATAATAGATTTTTTTTAAATAGTATTAAATTTAGGAGGAATTATATTAAATGTAAAAAAAATTATTTAATTTGATAAAAAATATATTCGATTATAATTTAAATTGATAAATTTTAGAGAAATTATATTAAGTTTTTTTAATATAGAGATGGTATATAAAGTTAAAATTATGATGGAAGATTTTTCTCTAATTTATGTTAAATCAAATTTTTTAAAATAATTAAATACAATTAAAAAATAATTAAAAGCATATATTAATGGATTATTTTGACGTGGACGTGTAGGACGGAGGTGGATGCCAAAGTGTGTACGTGTATGAGTTTCTGAAAGTGGCACATGTCGGAGATTTGTCGCCTTTTAAATTTGAAATCATCCAAGTTTTTAACCAAATGAAAAATAAATTAAAAAATGACCTTTTTTAATTCTTTATATAAAAGGCATCTCAATCAATTTTTTTTCTTCTATCTCTGTAGATAAGATCTATGAGACAATTATGAAATTCTATATATATAATTTTTTAAATGCAATAAAATAAAGTGATATAGATTATAAATTTAAAGAATTAAAATTCTAAAAATAAAATAATCATATCATAATTTAAATGAAAACTCAGTGCAACAATAAGTTTTAGGATATATGCATAAATTTTTCTAATCTGGAAGTTTGAATAGAGGTCATTTAACAGAATTTTAATTGGTGGATTATTAACAGATAGGTCCATTAAAATAGATTAATCCATGTAATGGATCATCCTTTTGTACGAATAAGAAGATTCATCCTTCTTTCAATAGACGGGATTCTTTTGTCTATAATTTATGAATCAGATGATGATTAGTAGATTGTAATGAACTCCACCTGTTTTACAGGTAGGATCTATCAAAATAGACCAATCTATGCAGTGGGTCATCCTTTGATCCATAAATTATGGACCAGAAGATCCGTCCTCCTTTCAGTAGGCGAGATCCTCTAATCCATAATTTACAAATCAATGAATGATCCACTATCTTTGATTAGTGGATTATGATGGCCCCACCTGTTTAACAGGTAGGGTCCATCAAAATAGATCAATCCATACAGTGGATCATCTTCTGATCTGTAAATTACGGAATAGAAGATTCGTCCTCCTTTCAACAGGCGAGATCCTCTGGTCTTCAATTTGCAGACTACCTTTGATTGGTGGGTTACTTGTTTAATATGTAAGGTCTATCAAAATGGACCAATCCATATAGTGGACTATCCTCTGGTCCGTAAATTGTGGATCATAAGATCCGTCCTCTTTCAGCAGGCGGGATCCTTTGGTCCACTTTTGTGGACCAGAGGATGGTCTATTATCTTTAATTGGTGGATTATGATGGACCCCATCTATTTAACAAGTAGGGTTCATAAAATAAACCAATCTATATTGTGAATCATTCTCGGATCCGTAAATTACGGACTAGAGGATTCATCCTCCAACAGGCAAAATCCTCTAGTCCATAATTTACGAATCAAGGAATGATTCATTGCTTTTGATTGATGAATTATGATGAATCTCATCTATTTTAATGGATAGAATTTATTAAAATAGATCAATCTATATAATAGATCATCTAACCTACAAATTTATGACATAGTGGATCCGTACTCCTTTCAGCCGGTGAGATCTCCTCTTGACCTCAATTTACGGATACTTTTATTGGTGAATTATATGATGGACCCTACCGAGGATCCGTCCTCCTCTTTCAGCCGAGATTTACACTAAAAACTAGTAAAATTAGCTCACAAACTTAATTACATTATCACTAATAAAACTGCATTCAGAAAAAGCATTCACAAATGGAGTACTAAAACTGCATTCACAAATGCACGCAGTGAGGAATAACATATGGATCAAAAAGGAAATTTCAAAGCAGTATTAATCTAAACCACGAAAGCTAACGTGCTCCAACAATTAGTGAAATTTGAAGGTTAAATTTAATGGGTTAAACATGATAATTCTTATCTATACATTGAAAAAGTGCTGAGCATCTCCAAACCATGGACACTGGCGTCCCACTTTTCGTACAGGAAAATTTTGACTCTAGACCACCCAACTCAACATCCTGACTTTTCTCAACATGCAGTTTGGATCTTCTAGATCCTAAATTCTCATCTTCTCCGGATTCCTTCCAAAATAATATGCTTCAGATTCATTCTAAAATAACACACTCAATCTGAATTTCGATAAATAGCGTCGCATGAAATATACTTAAGTTTAAAATAATACCAATTTATAAAAAAAATATAAATTTAATCAAAATTTACAAATTATGATGAAAAAAATAAAAAACAGCCCTCTACTATTTATAAAATACTTATATTTTATCAAAGAACACGTCACGGAACATACCTATACTTAAAATCAGGGACAGAGTCATCCTTGGGCTAGGGTGAACCCCAACCCTATCCATTTTTAAAAACTTACAAGTAAAATTTTATTTCAGCCTCATCCTCATTTTATTTTAGTCCATATGATTTATAGTATTTTTATTTCAATCATTTTTTCTTCTAATTAAATTACCAAAAATTTTAATTAAATTTAAATTTTTTCTTATTTACTACTTCACCTCCTTACATATATTGCTCTATTTGCCCCACGAGTAGTCGGTACCGCCGCCTTTCTTGTCCCTCCTCGCATGCGTCTAGTCGTGGCATGACTAGCATAACTGCGACAAACCTTCTCCTTATCAACGTGCTATATTTGTAGGGGCATTGCCACAACGCGACCCTGCCATCGTTACCTTCCTCTCTAACCACCACGACATCACATTCATTACTATCTCTATTGATAGTTTTGTCATCGTTGTTCTCCCTGGCACAAGCGACATCGACTCCACTCTATCATCACGACTCGCTGCAACCATCCTAGCTGGTGTAAGGATCTAGCGCGCTAAACACGCAGAAGTGCAGCAGAAAAATAACTAGATCCTCTATCCAACGGATCCATGCGAAGGGAATAAACATTGCTTAAAAACAATCCATACTAGGTTACATGATAGGATTATACCCTTGATGCGTGCACACGATCTCCTGACAGCTCAGATCACAACACGATCTCACGTTCGTGCCTCTACGGTATCCACATGAACAAGCCTTGCCTTTATTTGTCTCACAAACAAATAAGATGGAGAGGAAAACACCTAAGGTTGTGCTAGCAACTACAATGGTGATTTCGGCCAAGAGAGGGAAGGAGAAAGAAGAAGAATGCAAAAAGGCTTTTCACCTTCTCAACTATACAAAAATATCATCCAAAATAATATATATATCCATCCCATGAATACCAAGGGTTTTGCCCTTTCATCTTCTAATCCAATGGTTCAAAATTGACTATTCAATCCAATAATTCAATTTTAACTATTCAACTTTCTTGGTGAACTCAAGTTCATCCAATGAGTCTAACCCATTGATTCTCATGCAATTCGAACTCAACGAATCTAGTTTGAATTGGACTCAATCCAACAATTGGATCCATTTGAGTCTAACTCAATGAGTTCAATTCGGATTACATTTAATCCAATGATCCATCATATGAACCTCTCTCCAAATCTACTTGTTCTTTATATGTGACCCTATAGGTTCTCGTAACGTTGGCAATGTACCCAAATCAACATTTAGATACATAAGCAATGAGTGATATCTAGCAAGACATCATTGCTACCCAAGTGACGAGAAAGTCGAGATCCGACATAACCTGTCTGTGGCTATTATCTTGTACGACTTTGTCCCTCTATACTTGATATCTAGATTGATCAATGACGCATAGATCGTGTCATCCTCTTATCAATCTTTGTGTTTCTTGATCTCTAAGTAGACACACCCAATCAAATAAGCTTAATATCTCATATTGACTCATTTGCGCATGACCATGTTTTCTTGTGTCCTACTAATCAAGGGGCCCATAGATATCGCTTTCGTCATATGGAAGGGATAGATCTCATCTACATCACTCACATCTCTTCGCATAATTCATTGCATACCCAGCGATCGACTTTATTGTCCATCTTGTTACATGTGACGTTTGATGATACCAAAGTACACAACTCTTTATGTAGGGAACCGTAGTGACTTCAGGTCTAAGGACTATTCATACCAATAGTCACAAGAGAATGTTTATGACACTCATATAACGATCCATGAAACATTCTCATGGCGAGTCATTCAGTATATATTCTTTAATATATACCCATGTGTCAACCTGATATCTCATATCCATGACTTATAAGATTAAGTCATCCGTTGACCTACATGCTAGTCTCAACATATTAATATTGTCCTTGTATATTAATGCTCGACTAGGAATAGTTTAGAGTAGCGTTCTCTACAATATCTCACTATCAATTCAACCAATTGATACATTGTAGATTAGAACCTTATACTCTAGGACATTATTATACTTATTTAATTGACACTGAACTAAAATAAATATAATAACCAACTTTGCCTTTTATTAATAATGATATATGATACAAAATGAGTCATTTACAATCATCTTATAATTGGTACTAGGACTAATACTAACAGCTGGAACATCAATGTTGACGATCAATCCCAGGTAATTTTAAATTTTGGCTACGTCACTGCTTAAAACAACACCAATTATTTATTAAAATTTAGACTAAGTGTAAATGAAACGACATCCGAAATGTATTATTTTGGAGGAGACTAGGAGAGGACCACCAATTTATTGAAATTTAGACGGTAAGTGTAAAAGAAACGGCATCTGAAATGCATTATTTTGGAGGAGATTAGGAGAGGACCGGTTTACGGTCCAAGAGATATCCAAACAGCTCAACATGACCATCTAAGGCATCTTATTCTTGCATATGTTATTGTTGTTGGGGTAAATCTTCTTTTACCATCTTCCACATCTTCGAGGAAGTGTGGAGCATCTCTACCTCTCGAGGGCTCAACCCACCTAGCACTCTTGACTCGATTGTCCCCAATCCCCCTCACTTGGTTCTGCTTCTTGAGCATCTTGACGCGACTTAGTATTCACTCGATTCGATTCCTCAAGCTCTCCAATTCAGGTTAGTATTCTTAGACATTGCACTCTTATGATAATCAGCACATGGGTAACAATGTTTTAAATTAATATATATGTTTTCTCAATACCAAGGACAAGGAGATACACAAGATAGAGAAATGCAGGCGAATTAAGGACTCCCCCTCTCAGTTAATTGAGATGATAGTTACTGAATGTAGTAACAAAGCACAGGTGTTCGACCCTTGTAACATCTTTTTCTTATTGTCCATATCTACAACTCCCAAGCATTTTGGCTTCTTCTTCATGCATCAACTGGGAGTCTGTTCTGCAGCCAGAGAGAGAAGCCACCTTCTACGTCAGTGATGCCGGTGAAACCCTGTCGAAATTAACCAGAAGTTAATTAACAATCATGCACTACTCTCTCTTAATTATTATAATTCACTGATCATGCCAAAGCTTATGATCAGCTGTGCTTACAGCTGCTGCAAGTTCAGCTGCTGCCATCAGTGATCTTCTCCCACTTTGGCTCCCCTGTGCAAAAAAAAAAAAAAAAATCCATCTTTTAGAAACAAATAATAATAATGGTAACATATATAATTAATTTGAGAAGTTGATCGATCACAACTCACAATTATTATCTCATCGTCCTCGCCGAAGGCCGACAAGACTTGCACCAGGAAGTTGGGATTTTTAGTCAGCCCTGGAGGAAAAGAAATAAGAATTAATCAGAGTTTCAGAAATGAAATTGCAATTGCAATTGCTTGCGTTTATATATGAAAAATATATATACCTGAGCCAGTTTTAAGCATGTAAGGAACGTTTACGGCTCCCGTCGGATGGCCGGCGTTGAACTCGTCCACGGTCCTGATGTCGAGATAGTGGTGGCCGGCCTGAAGCAGCTCCCGGGCCACTCGGACCGGCACCGACATCGGCACCGTGGCGGCTTCGCCGGCGAAGGCGGAGCTGATATATTGATGCCGTATGGAAAACGTGAATATAATGACAAATTAATCATTTAATTAATTAATCAATTAATTTAGTACCTCCCGAAGCTCTGGCGACGGCGATGCTCGGGGATCTCACTGCGTCGCCGGAAACAGAGAGGGGGAGTCCTTCGCCTGGCTGAAGAAGCCGGGGAACTCATGATACTGGAGTTTGAGAGGGAGCGGAGCGACGGCTGGGCGCAAGAGAGAGAAGCCATGGTTGTTCTTGTTCGGAGCTCGGCGGTTAAATGCGGTGCAGGAGGAGAAGGAGGAGGAGTAGATTCCGCCCCCTTCCGGCGGCCTATATAGAGCATAATTTTCGCCCATTTCAACAATATAAATGAAAATGTTTACCTGGCTCCGGATTGGGTAGAGTCGTAGGTCCGTTTGTTGTCTTTTGAGGGTGTCAAAGGCGGGTGACATTTTGATGGTGGTGGAAATTGTTTCTATCTTTTGAGATGGATTTGGATTGGAAAGACGCGTTGGATCATGGTCGGATTTATCCTACAAGAGTAGATCCGTTTGCGGATAAGATTTAATTGATGGGCCCACGTCGATCGGATTGGGATGCTCAGAATTCAAAGCAAAACCTTTACGCCAAGCAGTTCTGCAAACGACCCGTGGCGGATCGATTCGTCAAAAATTGACGAGGCGGGACGGGACGGGACGGTCAGCCATCTCGACGGATCCAAAAATTCTCAACCTAATCCAATTCAGGACAACGAGGTGTGAGTTAGACGGACTGATTTTGAGTTTGAATGGTGAATTATGCGATCAAGTCTAAAAATCTATTAAAATTTGTATTTAAATTTTAAATTTTTGAAGATTTTTTTTTTTAAATTTGAAAGGCAACTCAAGTCTATTGTGGATTCGGATGGATAGGACTTTAACATCATGTATGTAAGTTCAAAGTAACTTTAATATAATAATTTGTTTTTTATTCTGACAACCAAAAAATTTTATAAATAAAAACAGAAATTAGTTTTCCTTTGCTTAAACAGTCCAATTATTTATTTTTTATCCCAAAGATAATTCAAAGTAATGAATTATTCTCAAAGAAAATGATATAAATACTATTTTAATAAGTTTAATTAAAACTGTTAAATATTATGGACATATAGCAGACTAAAATAGCAAAAATAATATTAAAATAAAAATATTTTATTCTTATCATCTATATTGTGCATGCAATACAACCAAATAAACAGGAGCACTCACACAAAATCAACAATTAAATTTTGTATATTTGCAAGAACTATATATGTATTTTAGGATTACGTGTATGATATTTAGTTTTTTTAATCGATTAATCCAGAAAATAATCAATCGAGCCCTATAAAAATTTCTCATCAGTCATTGGACAAATCTTTACTCAACAAGTTCAACTATACACAGTAAAAACTTATTTCACTTATTTTGAGTTTAATTTGATCTAGAGAGTTAGTGCAATGATTTAGGAATTCGACTAATTGGAGGAACTCTTAATTAGACCTGAATGTCAACATTAGTTGTGAGGAGATTCGAAGATGATGGAGTTGAATCAACCATGGTTAGTTTATCCAAGTGATCTTGGATGAGATGAGATCCTCTGTCTCGAAAATGATGTGTCCCCGTGTCTCCTCGTCGATCGGACGACTATGACATTCTCGTGATGTACATTGCTTCATTGATATGTGATTTAGTTCGTTCGATAAGCGAGGGGACACGGGGACACGTCATTTTCGGGACAGAGGATCTCATCTCGTCTTGGATAAGGTGTCGTAAAGATTTTCATCAAGAAGAGAGTTTGTGACTAGCTATGGTGTTTGTTATAGTGGATAGCAAAGATCTTGATGAAGATTGGGAATGAGATCCTCTGGACCGTCTTTCTTGATTTACTTGGATCAGGAAAAGTCGATTGGTAGGAGATAATGATCTCCACATGTTAAATAGATAGGGGGTATTACTTTCCACCAATATAAATACTAGATCAGAGGATGATCCAACATTTACAGACAAGAGGACTCCTTTCCTGAAGATTGGACAGTAGAAAAGGACCACAATGGTGTAGAAAACATGCTTTAAAGGAGAGAAGTTCTTATGGCCTTGCCTTCACCAGAAGAAAGAGACATGCCATCTAGCTTTTTGTACATCATGATTCTCTAAAAATAATTTGTAGAATCGAATTCAACAGGAGGATAAATGACCTTACGAATTTCATGACCTAATAAAATTAAATCAAACTTAAAATAACGTACAGAGTATGTAGCGGTTAGTTAAATAAATTCTATGGTAATTGGATAACCAAATATCGTATCCACTAAGAATTGAGCATGCACAACTTAGTTTTGATCACAAGAAGCATACAGAGATTAAGCATGAACTAATTATTGGATAATCTATCAGAGGTTTTAGAGAAAACTACTAAATTAAAATAATACAAAATTAATTCTAATTTATCTATTATGATGACCTGAGTAGATAATCTCAGATTGCCAGCGAGGCTGATTTGAATATCCAACTCGGGAAGTTGAGTCGTGATGAAGCTGATTTGGAAGACGAAGCTGAGATCTGGGTTCAACCTCTAATAAATAGTGGTCGAGGCACCTCGGGTACTTGGAGGAGCCTTAGTTGAGGAGTTAGAGGCACCTTGGACAGGGTGGAGGCGCCCTCATGCAGATAGAGTTTCGACTAATGGAGATGCCTCAGCCGGGAGGGAGTTCCCGGCGACGGTCCTCCAACGCTCAAGTCACACACTGACAAGCGAAGAAAATAAAGGAAGCAAAGAAGAAGAGAATAGTGGCTCCCGAAGACGTCTGTGCGTACCTCCGCCTGCTCCTCTCCTTATATAGGGCTTCGGCGAGTAGACTACACACTTCCCGGTCGGATCCGTATTCCCAAACTTTCCCCAAAAGCTAACATTGAGAAAGGATCCCTGACATCTTACCATAACGGGGCAAGTGTATATTTGCCACGGTGACGGGATCTTCTTCCGTACGATTCTCTGTCATTCCTCGCTGTCAGTCGGTGAAACTGACTCCCAAAAGGATATTCTATCCATACGCACCATTAATCGGCAGCACTGACTCCCAGAAGGATGTTGGCATGTCTCTCCGTCTTATTTGTCGGCTTTCCGCTTGGCCGGATTCCCCTTGATCGGGCCGACCGGCCTATTCTTTGGCCTCATGCGCCTATGTCCTGCCCGATCGGCGTGAATATCTTTTGCCTCGCTGGACTCCACCTTGATCGGTTCGACTGGCCTCTCCTTTGGCCTCATGCGCCTATGTCTTGGCCGCTCGGCGTGTAGTCCCTTGCCTCGGTGTGCTGTAGGCTTGGCCAACCCCCTCCGAACTCTTCTAATCGGACGGGGACGAGGGACCTTCTGACCGGTTAGTCTCTCGGTTGACCACCCCTTGACTTTAACGTCTACCAAAGCGCTGAACTTCCTTGGAGGTGGGCCCTTCTGGGTCACCACCGGATCACCATCTTTGTGTTACTGCTCTACTATGACTATGCTACGTCCAATTGTTATAGTCAAAGTGACACCGACTTCGAACTACGAACTACAACTACTACTAGTGTCGTTAAAAGTGTATTTTTGATAATTATTATACTTGTATAGGAAAGTGTAGGTTATTACACTTTCCTCATTTGTGTAATCAACTTCTCTATTCAAAGTTTTACAAAGGAGATTTTAGTAGATTGCCCAATCGGTATGGTCCGAGTGATCCTGGGCTTTGGAGTAAGAGTCGTCGAACGCTTTGAAACAAGTAAAATCAACCTGCGTACTTTCGTTATTTTTCTTGTAATTGTTTCTATTTTCATTGCGACTTGATAAGTTTTTAAAACCAAAAAAAAAGTTTTTAAAAAACATGATTCCCCCCCCCCCCCCCCCAACATTCTCTTCGATCATTCACAGATGACCAAAAGATACGGGTGACCAGAGAAGCTTCCAGGCGATTGAGAGATAACATTATCAGGAATCCGAGCAAGGTGGTCAAAATGAAGTTTGACCTAAAGGCGAAACGTAAGAAGGGGCTAGCCTGGGCTTTAGCCCAGGCTACCCCTCATATGTGTCAAGAATCCATTAATTTTTTAAAAAAAATTAAAAGGATGAACATATGAAGAAAACTTAAAATAACCACCATTAATAACCTTTATAATTTTAAAATATCAATTTTTTAAGTTAAAAGAAATAAAAAATGAAATGGATTTGTGAAAGAAAATTTGCAAAGTTCGGTTGACTTAGAGGCGAAATCAAAGATGCTAGTCCCCTCCTTATAGAGGTATATTATCTAATTCAAATACTAAATCCTATTATAAATTTTTTAACTAGCTCAATATATCCTCATCTCTATATCAAGACTTCAAATTTAATCCAAATTCTAAAAATCCAAATATTTTCTAACCAGCCCAAATGTTGAATCCATAATAGATAAGTTTGATGAGAAATCTCATAGAATAAAACATAGTATCAATAAACTTAATTTATTATATTTTTAGTATCTTGTAGAATTATTCTCTTTATATTTTTTTAATCTATTTTTATTTTTTAAATTGTGTATTTATATTTTACTGAAATATTATCATTATGATATAAAAGACTTATTATATGGTACATTAATTTTTGTATGAATAAAAATTTTTTATATAAAAAATATTAATTTATTTTAAATTTAGCTCATCCCATAATAAAATCCTAGTTTCACCCCTAGTTTGACCCCTATCCAAGCAACCAAAGGTATCCAGTCGACCAGAGAGCTTTGTTAATGTTATCTTACAGATAAAAATTACAACCATGTCAGTATAGACATAGGCGATCGAGAAGGTTTTAAGTGATCGGAGGAGTCTTATATAAAGAACTTCAAGGCAGAGCTCACAAGAAACTCAAACATTCATTCAGATATTCTCTTATGCTTGTGCTCTTCATGCTCTTTCATTTTCTGTATTGCGACACGTATTTCATTCTGATCGATAGCATCTAGAATAATATTTTTGTTTATTTTAGTATTGTCTTATAATATTTAGTTCAATGGAGGCTCGTATTGCTCTTCTGAGTGTTGGACCATGTTTTTTTTTAAAACTAAAACACTGATGGGCCAAAGCAATTTCAAACCATTAAGTTCATAGATGACATTTCACACTTTTTAGGTACAATTAGGTCTCACACATTAATTCTTAGATTCCAATTTTCAAAATAAGTTAATTAATATGATGTTGGTTTGCTATTACATCACCATGTTGAATGAGTTCACTTTAGGGTTAGATTAGTTGACGAGAACCTTTATAGGTGTATTTTAGTGTCAATATGACTTAATTTTGATTAGGGACTAAAGCACATTCTTTTTAGTATAGCTGGGGTACTATTATTACAACATATGATAGATAAATGTGAAGAATGTTTCCTTAATTACAACATCACGAGGAGAATTAAATTTAGATGTGTACTATATTTATTTCTGAATGCGAGCATTATTTATTTTATTTTCTTTAAAATAACAAGTAAATATTAAATTTCATGATTTGCATCTTTACCGGTCCATTCTTTGATTTACCCACCAACCATCCATAAAGTAAACAGAATTGAAATGAGAGGTAGATAGTAAACAGAACGGAAGGGACTGAATCCTAAGATAGATGGGATGTAAATATCTGCATCTGGTATAACTCATTCTCCCATCTATTAGGGATGATAATGGGGTGAGACAGGGACAGATTTATCATTCTCATTCTCGTCCCATTCTCATTTTTTCGGGTTCGATGATTATCATTCTCATCCCTGTCCCGTTCTCATTTTTTCAGATTCGGAGAATCCTCGAACCCGAACTCACGGGGATCAAATCCCCATCCCCATCTCATTCCCAAATTTAATTTATATTATTATTATTATTATTATTATTATTTAATAATATTATTAATGGTAATATTAATATTAATATCAAAATTAATAATAATATTATTAATAATATTTTCAAAAAATTTAATATTAATATTAACACTATTATTAATATTTTAAAAAAATCATATTATTATTCATTAATATTAATAATAATAATAATATTCGGGACAGATTCAGGGATGAGAATAGTATTCCCATACCCACCCCATTCTCGAAAAATCGGGGATCCCATCCCCATTTCAAATTTTCCTCGCGGAGCCCTAAATCTACGGGGAAAATTATCATCTCTACCATCTATCTTACTTTCTAATCATCTTTGATTTTACATGATCATCTTATCATGAAAACTCGATGGTAGAAACCCACCCATCATCGATCCAAAAATCCCACCATGATGATGCAATAGGAGAAATACATTTCAACATCAAGAACGATGACGTTGGGTATATCTTCTCCTAAATTTAATTTCCTGTGGAAAGTAATAAACATTAAGGATTCACTGAGTGGCCCTGTGAGACCACTCCGATGTCAAAGTTAGCATTAAGATTTGATAAAGATAAAATGAAGAAATAATAACACAATGTATAAGTAGATGATAGTATAATCCCCCCTTTGGAGATCAGTCTCCTCCTCTTGAAATGATAGCATAATCCCCCCTCTCTATATCAGTCTCCTCCCCTTACCTTATAAGGAAAAGTCCAAAAACACTCACCCTTAAAGAGAAGGGAGAAGTCTAAAAAAATCATCCTTAAAAAAAATGTTATTAAAGAAACATTAAAGGATATGTTTGTAACCGTCATGTCCTTTAATATTAGTAAATGTTGTACGTCGGAAACTCGAAAGGTTGACAGCTCAATGATTCGGTTGGTCGGAAGGTAGATCAATTTGGAGGTCGAGAAGATAGACAACTTGATGGGTCGGCAAATTGAATCAGCTCGGAAGTTAGGAGATTATTGATATGTTACGTGGAAGTCATATTGACTAAGTATTGAAGAGCGCCACATGATCCATATATTGATCGAAACTTAATCCTGCCACATAACTTCTTTATTGCCTAGGTCAAGGATCACCATCACATGTAATCATCGCATGTACCTTAGTTACTTCTGTATCATCCCCATTGGCATAACTAGGATGGTAAATGGATAATTCTTTGCCACATAAGGTCTTAGAGTTGAATCAACTCTCAGGTTATCTCTGTACCCTGTGTAACTCAACCTCCCATCTACTTACTTCCTTAGACATCATAATTTACCTCCTTCATATTAATGTTAGAATAAACGAGCAAAGACACTAGGACTAGCATTTCACCTTTACATAACATAACTTACCACTTAGTTACTTCTCTATCAATCATCACATGATAAAAGATGATTTCCTCATCCCAATACTTCCATTAATCCATCCCTAAATTAATATAGAAAAAATAAATCATAAATAATTATAATCATTAATACAAATGATGAAAATATAAAAACAAATATATTCAGATGTACCAAATTCATATAATAATATCCTATATTTCAATGCTTGTATCATTTTGAAAGGACTTTCCTATCAGTCTATCATGATTTATTTGATTTATTTTGCTCCGTGATAATTCTTGAACGGACTGATGGGGCACGGGGACAAGCATATTAATCGCCCTTTGCCCAAGGGAAGTAAACAAGACTGAGAGGAGGAAGGAGCCGGCCGACTGCGGCAGCAATTAATCCAAACATCCTGCTGCCACGTGGCTATCACATGCGTGCCCGCATGAATACGCGGGTCGTCCGGATGCCTTTGTCCTGTCCGCTTGATTACTTTGTCCGATCCGATGGATTGCCGCCATGTTCGGAGCTCCCAAGCCGAGCAAGCAACGATGCTCTTGTTCTTAGCTACCGACGGACGAAGCTCCGCTGTCCCTTTAACCTCGCCTCGCGTTTCCCATGGCCTTCGGCTTCGTCACTCTTGAAACTCGATTCGTGTTCATGGTTGCGCTGGAGAGTTGAGAAGCAGAGCTACACGGTCGACCATGGGCTTTTTCGGCCCGAGGCACGCCGTAAAGTCGCCTCCTTTACCCCAGCGGAAGTCCACCACCCTTCGTCGGCTCTTCGACCTCGACTCCCAAATCGACGCCCTGTCGCCGTACCCTCCCGCCGCTCCCTCCGCTGATGCAGAGACCAAACAGCTTCTTTCCGCCATTTCCTACTGCACCACCGCCGTGTTCAACTTCGTCGACCCTGCTGAGTCGCCGGCGCAGCAGGACCTCAAGCGACGGCAGCTGTCGCACGTCCTCAGCGCCGTCCGGGAGATAAAGGCGCTTCCTTTCCTCGACGAAGCTGTCTGGAAGCCGCTCCTCGCCATGCTCGCCGCCAACCTCTTCCGCCCGCTCCCTCCGCCGGCGCACCCCTCTTTGCCGCCGGACCTCCTCGACGAGGACGGCGGCGGCTACGCGATGGCGCTCGCTCCCGATTGGCCCCACCTCCACATCGCGTACGACATCCTCTCCACGGCCGTGGCCGAGGCCGACGAGCGGACGCTCCGCCGCCACATCGACCGCGGGTTCCTCCGCGGCCTCGTCTCGCTGTTCCAGTCGGAGGACCCGCGGGAGCGAGACCGGCTCAAGGTGGTGTACCACCAGCTGTACTCGAAGCTGGCCCCGGACCGCGGGTTCATGCGGAGGCAGATGGTGTGCGCGCTCGCGCACCAGGTGTTCGACGCGGAGCCGCGGCCCTTCGGGACGGCGGAGCTGCTAGAGATCTGGGGCAGCATCATCTGCGGCTTCGCCGTGCCGCTCAAGGAGGAGCACCGCGTGTTCCTAAGCCGCATTCTGGTGCCACTGCACAAGGCCAAGTGCGTCGGCGCGTACCACCGGCAGCTGGCCTACTGCGTAACCCAATTTGTGGCCAAGGAGCCGGGGCTGGGGGAGGTGGTAGCGAAGGGGATCCTACGGCATTGGCCGTCAACAAACTGCCACAAGGAGGTGCTGCTGCTGGAAGAGCTGGAGGAGCTGGTGGAGTCGTCGGACGTCGGCGACTTGCAGAAGGTGGCCGTGCCAATCTGCAACCGTGTAGCCCGCTGCTCCGGCAGCACAAACTCTCAGGTCAATAGCTCCAAAGCATTCTGCCACTTTTGCTCTTAATTAAGCCGATGCGATCTGTTCAGGTGGCAGAGAGAGCTCTGTGCATGTGGAACAACGAGCAATTCGTGAAGATGGCGTCGCGGTGCTGGGAGCAAGTTCTCCCGGCCATCGTGGAATCCGTGGAGAAGAACATCGAGTGGCACTGGAGCAAATCGGTGCAGGAGTTGGCCACCTCGCTGAAGAGAATGCTGGAGGAGGTGGAGCCGGCGCTGTACTCGAGGTTTCTGCTGCAGCTGCAACGCAAGGAGGCAGACATGGCGGAGGAGGAGAGGAAGAGGAAGATGAGGTGGGAGAGACTAGAGATGGCTTAGCTGCTTGCTAAATTGATCGATCGCCGATGCTTGTGAACAATTGCTAAGAATACCACTAATCCTGTCGAGATGAAGGGATGGGACGACTTGGTCAAATAACCACGATCGAACATTTCGTATTCACAGAAGTTAGTTTCGTATATTGGTTAACCTTTGCCTATTAACTTTCTAAAAATATATAGATCCCAACCTCTGATATATTGATAATAAAATTTATTTTTTAGATAAAAAATTTATTATTATATTTTTTTATATTCTCCCTTAAACGAGATATATTTTCGACTTTCTTAAGAATTTTGAGGGCACCTAAGGCTCAGATGGTAAAACATGAAGCCCGTTATTTTTTTTTTCATTTTTTTTTTGTAGAATAAGTATTTTTTTTTTCATTTTTTGTTATTTTACAAATACATCTAATAGAGGAGAAATAAAATAAAAAATATAGAGAAAAAAATGATAAATTTAATTAGTCTCATTGATAATTTTTAGAGTGATTTTTATGAAATTTTTTCATCGATTATCAGAATAAATCGGAAAGTGAACACGACTGTCAGTTCAGAAATTCAATATCTTTTGATTGCATTATTTATTTAGAGAAATTTTTTTATAAATATATTTTAACTGAGAATCCAACTACCAATATTTGGTGACAATCCAAAAGTTCAACCATGACATCATAATCTCAAGAACAATTAAATTGTTTAAATGCCCTATCACGTCACTATAGAAATGAGAGAATTAAATTTGATTTTTTAAAAACTACTAAACATAGTAATCATTCCTCGACACGTTTTGGTGAAGTATTCTATTAAAATTGAATCTAAACTAGCCTAATTAATCAAGATCCAACTAATTATTTTTTTTCAAACTAACTAAATCAACTAAAATTTTCAACAATAATTAAATTAGCTAAATAAATATCAATTAATTCAATTTTTGATAAATTAATCAAACAAATTAATCAATAATAATAAGAAGAGTTTAATTCATAGAAGAAAAGGCTAATCATGTAAAATTCTTATAGGAAAAGATTAAAATTTCTATATTGATAAAACAGAAGATTAAAATTTCTATATTGATAAATAAGACGAGTACAGAATAGTTTTTTTTTTCTTTAAGAGAATATATGAATAAGAACAAAATATTGATTAAGCGAGTAGAAATAACTTCTCCTGATCAAATAATAAGTCGAGAGGAGGGAAGAATGAGCTAGGATTTGGGAAGATTGAAGGAAGAGAAGTGGACACAATGAAATCATCGAATTTGGTGCTGCTTTATCAAGAGGATTGGGAGTCTGAGATATTGTCTTGCAAAAGATGAGAGTAATAGAGACTATTGGTGAAGAATGTAAAGTATTTGATTCAGTTTTTACCGTTTAATCTAATAAATTTTTTTTAAAATTGAATATGAATCGAATAATCCGAATTAATCATCTTTTTTTAAAAAAAAAAAATTTAAAATAATCAGACCGAATTCAACCACTATATTCAATTTAATCGAATTTTTAATCATCCTTATTTCTGGAACCCTACAACAATAACTTGCTCGGTCGAAGTGGAAGACCAAATCCCAGCGAGCGGTCCCGATTGATTGACTCCGGAGTCCACAAAAAATGAACGGTGATGGACCTTGAACTAGGACCCACCAGTTTGCTACCGAATCAAAGCAAAGTTAAATAATTGCAGGGACAATTAAGAAAATATTATGAAATTTTAATAAAATTTCAAATACCGAGTCAAGAAATGGATGATAAATATATATATATATATATATATATATATATTAAAAATATTTTTTTGAAAGGACATCATGTCGGATAAAAAAATTGCTTCTGAAATAATAATAATTAATAATTAATAATTAATAATTACAATTATGATCCCCATGGGAAGAAGCAGAGGAGAATAAACACCAGGCGAGATCCGATCTCCACTTTCCCCTCCCCTCGATTTGTTGATCCCTACTTCGATTCCCAGCCCCAGCTCGTCGATCGGGATCTTCGGGGTCGCTGCGGAACAAACCTTGCGGACCGCGTGCGGACCGCTGACGTGGCAGCTGCCGCGTCATAAGTGAGAAGCCGGTTTCTAAACATCTCTTCCGCAGCCCTAACGCGTCTCGACGTCTCCGCGTGCCTTCTTCTCGCGTCCGCCGCCAGGGGTTCTGCTTTCTTCCGCTGCCCTTCTTCTCGCGTCCGCCGCCAGGGGCTCCTTCCTTCTCGCGTCGTTCGCCAGGAGCAGATCTGACGCCTCCCGCCGACCTCAGCTTCCTCCTTCTCGCGTCGGACGCCACCAGCCCTCGGCGGCCCCCCTCCCCCCTCGCAAGCTCTGCTCGCGGCCCCCCTCCCCCCTCGCAAGCTCTGCTCGCGGCCCCCCCTCACTAGGGTTTCTCTTGTATAATTTCGGCGTGTCGGAAATAACTAGCCCTAAAAGATTCGAGCCAATATAACGCAAATCCGGGATCGATCACTCCCTTTACTAGAACAGTAGCACTGGGTTGGATTCAAAGCTATCCCTCACTTCATCACATTGCTGAGATCCCGTCTTCTCTTCTATTCTACCATCGATTTGAGATTTGGAGGTATCCTTCTTACTTCTGCACCCTCCTTACATTCTCTTATTTTGTTGTTGACTTTTGGTTCCTGCTATCGCTTCCCTATCTTTGTTTATTCCTCGGTTAGGTAATTTTTTCACTTGCGTTTCAGGACTTGTCCATGCAAATTTAGTTTGATCTATAAAATTATTGTTTTTAGTCCTCTGGTATATTTTTGCAACTTAATCTTTCCTTAAGTTTCATGGAACTAGATTTGCAAATGATTTCTCATCCAGGGCTAAATTGTTGGCCGATTCATACAACGGACCTCCCGTTTAATAATGTTTTTTGAGAAGTGCACTGATAGAAGAATTTAGTACAAATTCTTTTTTACTAGACTTGCAATTTCTATTGAAGTTTTTTAACACTTATGCAAATTGTTATTGTTTAGATTAATTTTGTTAAATTTTACTGTTTAGGTTGTTAGTTTCTTTTAACACTTATGCAAAATGTTATTGGTCTTTTCATGTTTAGATCTTTGCATGTGGTTTCTAAAGCAAATGTGTCTTAAATAACTGATCTGCCCATTCAAATGTTCCATATATTGTCACTTGAGTACCATTTAGTTTAATTGATGTTCGATCTTAGCGTTTTGTACAGCTTGACTCATCCAATTAGATTGGATATTATTTTCTTCAAGTAATGTTTTTAATTAAATTTGCAGTTTTTATTTTATAAGAAATCAGTTATGTTTCTTTGTCTAAATATGTATTGTCAGTTATAATGTGAGGGTGCCTAGAAATGGAAGAAAATAGAGCTGATGATCATGAATACATTCCCCAAGTTTCACATGATCGAAAGCCACAAATTGGAATGGAATTCTCATCACTAGAGGATGCATATTCGTTCTACAACCAATATGCACGAGAAGCTGGATTTAGTTCAAGGATGCACACGAGCAAGAAAAATAAGATAACAAATGAAGTAACGTGGAAACAAATTATATGCTTTAAAGAAGGGCATACAGATCTAATGCGGTGGAATAAACATGCAAAAGTTGATCAAATGACAAGGGAAAGAGCACGTGGGTCAGTTAGAACGAGATGTAAGTCAAATATTGCATTTGCCAAGAAACAAACTGGACCTAATTGGGTTGTCAGTAGCTTTATAGAAACCCATAATCATCCACTCGCAACTCCATCAAAGGTGCATTTGCTACGCTCACATCGTAATGTTTCTGCAGCAAAGAAAGCTTTAACACAACAATTTTCAGAGGCTAATGTGCCAACTTGTCAACAAATGCGATTATTAGAGATTGAGTATGGAGGGCCTGAGGGTGTAGGTTGCACAGAAAGAGATATTAGAAATTTTGAAAGAAATCTAAGGGATGAACAAAAGGGTATTGATGCTGAAACACTGATTGAGTTTTTTAAATCTGAGCAAGAGAAGAATTCGGCTTTTTTCTTTGATTACGAGACTGATTCAGATAACAGATTTAGTAGATGCTTTTGGGCTGATCATATATCAAGAAGGGCATACAGTGTATTTGGTGATGCAGTTGTATTTGATACGACATATAACACCAACAGATATGGCTTGATTTTCGCACCATTTGTAGGAGTTAATCATCATCATCAAACAATTCTTTTTGGTTGCGGGTTTCTTAGTGATGAGAAAACTGAGTCATTTGTTTGGTTGCTTACAAAGTTCTTAGAAGCCATGCCTAAAGGTGCACCAAACATTATTATCACTGACCAGGATCCTGCTATGACAAAAGCTATTGCACAGATTTTCCCTCAAACAGCGCATCGATATTGTTTGTGGCATATATTAAATAAATTTCCAGATAAATTAGACCCTTTGACTTTCCGAAACAATTATCAAAATATAAAGAATGTCATTGTAAATTCAGCAACACCTGATGATTTTGAAAAGTCATGGGAAGAAGCTATCAAGTGTGGTAACTTAAAGAATAATGATTGGCTGTCTTTGATGTATGAATTGCGACACAGATGGGTGCCAATATATTTCAGCCATATATTTTGTGCTGGAATGTCAAGTAGTCAAAGATCTGAAGGCTCACATGCATTTTTCAAAAGTTACGTCTCAAATAAGAACTCATTGATGGATTTTATCACCCGTTTTAATAGAGCACTAAGACACCAAAGACACAATGAGTTGGTTGCAAACCATATTGATATGAATGAATATCCTAAGATTAATACAAACTGGCCAATGGAAACTCAAATGGTTAAGGTGTACAAAAAAAAGAAATGATTGGAATTTCAAAGTGAAATGACCGAGAGTCATGGTTATTATGTGCAACATGCATTTACAGGTGTCGACTCAGTGGTTTACCATGTGATGAAATTTCAAAGTGCTTCTTCCTCCAAATCAAGGGTGCTCACGCATGATAAACAAAGGGACTACATATCGTGTAGCTGCACGAAATTCGAGTTTGAGGGCATTCCATGCAGGCATATGTTAGCTTTTTTCCGTATCAACCAAGTGTTTCATTTGCCTGATACATATATACTTAAACGATGGACAAAAGATGCAAAAGTTGGAGCAGTATATGGTTTGGGTGAGCAAAATTTCAGTGATGATCCAGATCCAGAAAGGTTTTTGATGTCGAGACACTCAAGGTTATCCTATAAAGCTTCAGTATTAATTGATGATGCATCTTTAACTAATGAGGGGACAACCTTCTTGGATGAACAATTTGATTGTATATACAATAAAATTCAAGAGATGAACATTAGTAGAACATCCAGTGATAGAAGTCAAAGGAAGAAATCCATGGATGAGGGTCTTGGTATTATTGATCCTTCTTTAGTAAGAACAAAGGGATGTGGGAAGAGGTTGAAATCATCGAAGGAGAAATCAACATCAAATTCGAGGCTATGTCATGGATGTGGACTTCGAGGAGTGTCACATGACAAGCGTAATTGTCCAAATTTACAGCAAGGGTAAGTGTGGATTAATTTTGCTAATTTTACTTGCAAGGACATATTTTTTTTATTACATTTTCTATATATGACAATGTGTTAATTATCAGGTCAACTCAAGATAATTATCATAACAGTGTTGACGACACATATGAACTAGATTTGACATCTATAGCTGGTACTATCAAAGTTTTAATATATTAAATTATAGTGGTTCATTGACAAAATAAAATTAATAATTATTTTTATTGTTACAGGTTCTAACAACATGCGTTAGGATGCATGTAATTATCTATGGTTGGTATTCATCTTTTTCCTTTACTTGTATGTTTGATTGGTTTAGTGCATCTCTTCGTATGGTATGCTTATTATTATTTGGTGGAAATGTTGGTTTCATGTGCCAGTCATGTTTAGTGTCATTATGTTTGATTGGTTTAGTGCAACTATTGTTGTCATTATGTTTAGTGTTGTTATTTGATTGGCTTATTATTGAGATTGACTTTTTAGTGTCTTGTTCATTGGAAACAGTTATCTGCAACTCATGTTTATGGTTTTTATTTGGGGAAGAAGTTCGGCCCAAGTGATCTCAGGTTACACTTAATGAAGGTATATATTCTGTTGCCTCATTTTTACCTTCCCCTCTTCTATCTGCATTGCTTACTTCAAATACCATAACCAAATTGTACAAGAGAGTTTTATTCTTTTATATTCATTGGACATTCTAGTGCACCATTCGTGTAAAGCAAAGGAATAATGTATTTGCTTATGTGTGTTATAACTTTTGATGCGGAGGACAAATGATCTTGAATTGGCACTCTTCTGTTTAGCTTGAGTACCATCAATGATAAACTATTATATGCCACGGGACAGTGCAAGTTTTTTGTTTTTTGAATCCTCCTGAGCAAGAAATAATGAAATGCCATAAACTTGTAGACCCCATAACTCTACTGTTGTTTTTTCTGACAAGTATTTCATAAACAAAAACTCAATGGCAATATATGGTATCATGTATTACAATTGGTAATTGGCTTCTTTTAGTTAAAGAGTGTGTTTCAATATATTCTGTTGCATCATTTTTACCTTCCTCTCTTCTATCTACATTGCTAACTCAATATCATTTTTACCTCTTATACTGTTTAATTTGTTTATCCAATTAGGTTGATATTTTGCTGCGTGGATATCTTGGTTGGAATTCACAGCATGGTGTTCAAGTGCTTGAAAAAGTTTTCCCAAATGTAATTTTGTGTAAGAGCCACAGAAGATAGCAGTTTGGTAATTGAGTTTGCAATGGGAGTGAACTAGGAGTTTATTTTCTGTTGCTTTTTCAAACCGCGCAGGATCTTTATTCTTAATTCTTGTATTATCTGATATCTTAAACTATTGTCTTACTTTTCTCTTCTAATGACTATTTATTGTGAAATATTTTGAAGATATGACATTTATTGTGTTATTGTTGCGTATCACCTAAATAAATTTTTTTATAACTCATAAGATTTTGTACAGCCGGAGTGCTAAACACTAACACTTCTGAGTTAAAATTCTGAAATGTCGCAGTTAAGGTACTTAAGCATGAAAATATTAGAGCCAAGACTAGAACTAGAAAACAACTTTTGAAAAATAATGAACCAGTATGACACCGATTAAGATGTACATTGCTAACTGCCATTAGAAAAAAGACAATAAACTTCTACGATGATAATTATCATAATCGGATGCGGCTCAGCAAAGCTCAAGAGGAAGAAAAAGAATTAGCAGAAGCTTCAGCAAACCGAGAGCTCAGCAGATCATGATCGGTCCGGGAATCGCTTGATCGGTCTGTGGACCGATCAGGCTACGATCAGTGAACTTCTGATCGTTTCCTGATCGGTCTGTGGACCGATCCCCCTCTCCCAGATTTCCTTCTGATCGTTATCTGATCGGTCTACAGACCGATCAGTAATCCTCACAGAGAGGCACTGATCGATTACTGATCGGTCTGGTGACCGATCAGCTAACCAAGGTATCACTGGATCGGTCACCAGACCGATCCAGATGACCACTTAGAGCTTCCCATCAGCCCTAAAGCCTCTCTGAGCTAGAATTCAAAGCGAACTTCCCAACTAGCTGCTGTTCGATCCACGGATCGATCAAGCTTGCCGCGATTCGGTGCCTTGCTGGATCGGTCTGCGGACCGATCCAGCAGAGGCTGGATCGGTCGGCAAGACCGATCCAGTTGTGTCTGGATCGGTCTGCAGACCGATCCAGGCACCTGGAGACGCTGGGATGCCTTCTGTTCGATGCTGGGTCGGTCGGCTGACCGATCCAGGGAGATACAGTAGGCTACTGTATCCATCTGGATCGGTCGGCTGACCGATCCAGGAGAAGAAATTCGATCCAGGTTCTGATAGTCTGAAACGAAATCATAATTTCTGATTTCCAGCACTGATTCGTGCCAAAAATCACATACACAAGCTCTAGATACATGAAAAATACTCTAGCATGTAAATACTAACGTTCTAAACATGATAAACTAAACAAGACATGATAAACTAAATACTCTAGCTACTCGGAAAATTCCGGAAAAATATCTAAAAATTCCAGAAAAATCGTAGCATAATTCTAATATAGTTTTGAGAATTTTCGGGCGTTACAGAACGAGCTACCGAGCCCTCTCTGACAGAGCCCTCTCTGACCAGATGATTCTATCTGTTTTGATATATTCCTACGTGTTTCTATGATCCCATTGGATTCACTGTCCTTTAGTGATTTCAAAGGCATCCTGAAAGAATGAAGTCCACCCATGGTAGTGCTGTGAATCTTTGCTCGGCATCCTCTGTAACTTTATTTATATTTTTCCAGAATAGATATTGTTTCTTGTAATCACACGATATACACTATCATTGGAGTAATATCAGTTGTTCATCAGAAGAATCCTGATCAGAATACAACTGTGATAAATTGACATTCAATCCACTCGGAGACGAATTTATTTTTTACATATATGGTTTTGAAATGCAAGTTAGGTGTGCTTGTATTGCCTGATTATTTCTTCCAAATCTCTATTGGACAATTATAATGCTGCTGAAACATATAATCAAATGCACCAAAAGTAAAGAAGCATCTGGAGGGACTGCAAAACAGCTCATAAAAAAAACATTTGGAGGATGCTATCCACCACCAACAACAATTTTGAAATGAAGAATACAATTTACAATAAGAAGAAATAGTAAGCATAATGATTCTAGATTGCAAAAGGGAGCAAGTATCTGAAGCATACAACAACAACATAGGTTTCACAACATATTAAGATAACATAACATATGTTTTAAATTTGATACACCACTTGCAACAACATTGTTCAACTTGAACTCAGATTAAAAAAAAATAAAACATAACACCAACAATAACAACAACTAGGAATTGGAAAGCTGCTCTATTTTTTTTTTAATGTATCCTTCAACTTAGGTTTTTTTTCAGAGCTCAAAAGTTGTTTGTCCAAGTGGGCTTGAAAAGCTTGTTGTGCCTCCATTCTACTTTTGTATGATTGATGTATGGCGCCTTTAAAACCAATAACTTGACTTGATGCTTCTATCCACGTTTCATAAATACCCGGATTATATCCAACAAATACAACATACGTTTTCCCCTACATAAAAACAATATTCAGAATTTTGTATAAATAAAATATTAGAACTTAAAATAAAATGATTTACCATTCGTTGATAAAAGGAAACGTTGTTTTGTAATTTTCCTGCATAACCGATAGGAAAAACATAATTGACAGTATACATAATTGACAATAGATGACAGTATAACACAGAAGCAAAACAAAGATTCAAATCGTGTTTTAAAATTTACAACAAAAATAACAAATTCATTAATTTAAAGATATTTCAACCACAACAAGATTTGAGGGTTTTTGTTAAAAACATGGCATGGCTCAATTCCCACACACTAATTTTTTTTTGAAAAAAAAATAACCAATTTTCAAATAACTTTTTTCTACTGCAACAAAGTATAAATAATTCTGCTGCGTTGAACCAATTTTGAATCAAACTAGAATCAAGCTCAAGCTTAAAGATAATGAACCGAGGCCGAGCTCAAGCCTCTTATAATTCATCTTGGATTATTCGATTACACCCCTAACAATAAAACAACCTTTATAAGTGAGACAATGATTAAACACTATAACGAATAATTAAAGAATTTAAAATTAAAATCTCAACTACAATGCATTTCAATGGACTTCCATAAATACTTTCCATTTTATTTTAATGATGAACATAAAAAAAACTTCCATAGACCCTAACAAAAAGAATTATCTGACACTCTAACTGTTATCTAGCATTTAAGATTCAAATCCAAAATACGATCCACAAGAAAATATATTCCTCTACAAACCTAAAAACGCTAAACACTCCGAATAAATAATCACTAGCCCATATGAATTTGAAGACATTAATTTCAAAGAATGATAACTCAATTTATAAAAATAAGCTTTTACCGGCAATGAAGGGATACGGAAGCTAGTGAGGACGGCTTGCTGCGATTCTGCACTTCAGATCGACACGATTTTCTGCAGGGAGGGAGGAAGAGGAGGGCTTCTGCGGGGGTCTCTGCGGCGGGTCTCGGCAGCGTTGGGAGGAAGAGGAGGGCTTCTACGGGGGTCTCTGCGGCGGGTCTCGGCAGCGTTGGGAGGAAGAGGAGGGCTTCTGGGGGGGTCTCTGCGGCGGGTCTCGACAGCGTTGGGAGGAAGAGGCGCTAGGGCACAGGAAATGGAAAGAGGCGCTAGGGCACAGGTCTGGAGGAAGAGGCGCTAGGGCACAGGTTGGAGATGGCGAGGGGGTGAGGAAGTCGGGAGGAAGAGGAAGATGCGGCGACGTCGGGAGGAAGAGGAAGAAAGAGGAGCTAGGGCACTGCAGAAAATCGTGGCGAGAAGTGAGGAAGAGGACTGTGCCACGAGGGCAGTCCGCAGCGGTTCGCAGGATTTAGTCCGCAGCAGAGCATCCCTGGCGAACGACGCGAGAAGGAAGGAGCCCCTGGCGGCGGACGCGAGAAGAAGGGCAGCGGAAGAAAGCAGAACCCCTGGCGGCGGACGCGAGAAGAAGGCACGCGGAGACGTCGAGACGCGTTAGGGCTGCGGAAGAGATGTTTAGAAACCGGCTTCTCACTTATGACGCGGTAGCTGCCACGTCAGCGGTCCGCAAGGTTTGTTCCGCAGCGGAACAAATCTCTCTCTCTCTCTATATATATATATATATATATTAAAAATATTTTTTTGAAAGGACAGCATGTCGGATAAAAAAATTGCTTCTGAAATAATAATAATTAATAATTAATAATTACAATTATGATCCCCATGGGAAGAAGCAGAGGAGAATAAACACCAGGCGAGATCCGATCTCCACTTTCCCCTCCCCTCGATTTGCTGATCCCTACTTCGATTCCCAGCCCCAGCTCGTCGATCGGGATCTTCGGGGTCGCGTTCTGGGCACTGGAGAAAAGGATTAGGTACTGCTATAGTTTCTTGTTTTTTTTTAATCGTTTGGTTAGATCCGGAGCTTGTAGTTTGTTGTTTTTGACAAATTGCCTGTTTCTGGTTTTGGATTCCACTTTGAAGTAATCGAGCTAGTGATTTCTCACGCCATTTTTTTTAAAAATTTTTTTGTTCTTTTGCTGTTTTGGTTTGTAGCTAGGCGCTAGCTCCAGATGGTTTAGCTGCTGATCTACTCGAGGAGAGGAATATAAATATAGTTGGCTATGGGAGCTAGCATCTCTAAATCACGGCCCTGTTGCTGTCGCTCGCAGTTCAAGGGGACTGTTCTTGAAGCTCCGGATGTAGGTGTGTTTGTGTTTGAAGAAGAATGAGCTAAGATTGTTTGAGTTTCGAGTGATTGTGAGCTGCGGGTAGTAGAGGAAGTTATCATGATGGGTGTTTGGTTTCTTTGATTCTGTTGCAGAGGGTGAGGAGAAAGGTGAGGCGTATGATCTGCCGCATTTCCGGGAGTTTTCTTTCGAACAGCTGAGATTGGCTACATCTGGTTTTGCCGTTGAAAACATTGTCTCGGAGCATGGCGAGAAGGCACCGAACGTTATTTACAAGGGGAAGTTGGATGCACAGAGGAGGATTGCGGTGAAGAGATTTAACAGATCAGCTTGGCCTGATCCGAGCCAATTCTCGGTACTCCTTCAACTCCATTTTTAAGCAGCAACAACTGCCTGATTGTTATGAAAGCAATCAGTTGCAGATAATGGTTTCTGTGGAAGTTGACATTAATCTTAACACGCTTGGGTTTTGTTAGCTTATTATCAATGTTCTTGTTCTCATGCTTATCTTTTAATTTAGTCAATAGGATGTTTGAATGATAACAGAGGTGCATATGCTTGTTTGAATGGTTTCAAAATGTTTAGTTTAAAGACTCCTAAAACTGTCTCTTCAACTTAACAGGTGAAGTTTGGTTTTACAAAGAGTTTGCAAATGTAGTACCATGGATTTTTATCAATGAGAGATGTATTATTGAATAGGCTAGTTCTTCAAGAGCCTGAAACTTTGTAGTTTAATACTCTTTTCACAATCTAAAAGAAACAAAATAAATTCAGTCATGCATGTTTTGTGTTGAAAATGCTAAGCCAAAGTGCCTTTCTTTGAAAAAGAGGCTATTGAGTATCACTAAATTTGACTTTTGTTCTAGAGCGGTGCTGTGGCATACTGTGGCTTTGTCTCAATGCACAATTTTGCATTATTTAATGTTTATGGCCCTTTTGTACCTGAAACTCAGTTTCTGTTTCCTAGAATTTTTACATCTGATAAGTGATAACCGCGAAGTAACCTTTTGAGTTGATCTATGCCTCGGTATCTTTAAGTATTGAAAAAGATTTGCCTTTATTGAGAATGTAATTTTTTTGTTTAGGAAGAAGCAAGAGCTGTTGGCCAGCTTCGAAACCACAGATTGGCAAATTTGCTTGGCTTCTGTTATGAAGGCAATGAGAGGCTTCTTGTGGCAGAATATATGCCCAATGAAACGCTTGCAAAGCACCTTTTCCACTGTAAATCCCCCAGCATCAGTGCCAACTACTGCTATTTTCTGTTTCTTTTTTTCAAAGATAAGAGAGTTATTGCCAATTTCTCTTTATTTCATCGATTTTCTTTTATACAAATTTCAAAAATCACAAAACAAAAATTCTTCCATTAGTTTGAGAAGTTGCCCATATTATTGAAAAAACAATTAATTTATTCACAAAAAATATTGGTTTTGTCTACTAAGCATTAGGATGCTCAATTTTTGAGATTTTTTTGGTATGATACATGGAAACATATTTGACTCTTCTGCATCCTTATCTTTAAAGTATACTATCCTTTCTTATGTGGTTGTCTTTCTTAGGTGTTGAAATCATCTTAGCAGTTGCCTCAGTTACTTAATACAAGTCCCTCTAGTTGCACGATCTAAGTCATCCAAAATGCAGAAAAAACCCCTAGTATGCAGATGTTATACACCCTAAATCAAGGATCTTAAAATGCTTAAGCTAAATCCTTCCATTTCTTCTCAGACATCATCATGTTTTGGCTTATTTGGGTAGAGGCTTCCTTTATTACTTTGTGAACTTATCCCATTGGTTTTTGGGGGTCCTTACTTTAGTAATTTTTATGAATAAGAAAAGATGAAGCTTCAATGCTTTTAATTGCAACCATCTCCAATCTTGTTGTTTATGTTATATATGTTGTCTACATCATGGCTGTGTCTAATTTATTGTACTTTACAGGGGAATCACAACCAATGAAGTGGGCTATGCGACTAAGAGTGGTTCTCTACTTGGCTGAGGCCTTAGAATATTGCACCAGTAAGGGCCGTGCACTCTATCATGATCTTAATGCCTACAGAGTTTTATTTGACGAAGTGAGTAGTAATGTAATATATCATTTCGAGAATTGATATGTTGTTTGCACTCTTATCTCAAATTCTCTTGCAGAGCTGTAATCCGAGACTATCATGTTTTGGCCTGATGAAGAACAGCCGAGATGGCAAGAGTTATAGTACTAATTTAGCATTTACACCTCCAGAATATTTGAGAACTGGTTTGTGGTCTTTCAAAACTCAACTGCCTCTCACTTTGCCTCGCTAATTAGGGATTTGGATGCCCACCATATTCCTCCCAGGAATAAGTCACTAAATATCATCGTTAGAAGCATTAATTGCCAATCCAATTATGTAGTAATTTTTAAACCATATGTTTAAAAATCAGGCCTTGCCATAAATCTTTTTTTTTTGAATTATTTAAAACTTAGTCAATTCATTGAGATACTATCTAGCATTCTAAAAAGTGGTCTACGTGGTGGCATATGCAGTCACCTATGCATATACTGCAGGGAAAACATTAGATAACTTATGGGATTAGCTTTAATTAACGATTAAGAAATCCTATTGGGCACATATAAGTCATATGCGGCCTGCATATTCAGAAACCCAAAAATATTTTGTCAACTGAACTAATCTGTGTCAAACCAAATCATATAAAATGCTTTGTTATTACTTGTTGGCCCTTCAAAAATAATGAGGGTTTTATGATGTTTTTCTCCTCCTATAATGATTTGGTCTTGTGATTGTTAAATCATAGTTTAAAATTTCATTTTGTGCTGGCTGACATGTGATTTACAGTTCAACACGTACTGAAATTGTAACCAAGTGACAAATTTTTGGCCAAATTAAGATTGAACAAACTGAAACCCAAATTAAACCTAATTTAGATTCAATTCTAAATAGTGAATTAAACATACAATTTAGGCTACTTAAAGCCTTAGATTTGATAATAACTATATAATATAAAGGATAATTACAATTAATTATGTAACCATATACAAGTATTAAATAATCAATAGACTGATGTAACTCATCTTAAACCCTTGAGATGATTGTCACATTCATAGCCTTCCTACTACTATGGTTGTGATACATCATGTGGTGACTACTTGAATCAGAGCATCGTGACCTACTTGTAATAGTTCGAATTATGCCTTTTCAACTTGTAGTTGCCAATTAAGGTGTATTGTTTGACATGTGGATATACAAATTCAAATATTGAATATTCTCGGAGCAATGTGTAATCTTGATCAGGCAAGATTATGGTGTTGATTTTACTTGGATGCTGAAAGATCCAATGCTCCCATCCAATTCAAGAATTCTATTCCCATGTTTGTAAAGGCTCCTAATAACAAGGCAGCATTAGAGATACTCTTACTAGCATGGTATGCTATATAGTTTTTTTTGGTCGAGTTGTTGCTAACTAAATCTAATTCACATGACTGTAAAACTTGTTTTTTGGAAGCAAATAAACCAGATAAAGGGGGTCAGAGGGTGGGGCCAGTCCAAAATCATGTCCATCTATGCTACATGTAGGCACAGCTCAGCAGTGAGATGATACCGAGCTAATATGAAAACCAGAACCCTTTTTTCAAGATTTTAAACTTATTGTAGGGGAGTCATATAATAACACTTTCATTTGAAACCTCCCCATGGCATGACATAAATTTGTTACAATATGCATGTAGTAGTTTAAGTAATTTGCTTCAGTCTGAGCATGTTGAATTTAGCTCTTCAAATCAAGGTTCCAAATCATGGGACTGAAAGTGCTTATGGATTCGATAAAATGTTACCTTTTGACTGATTAGCAACTCTTGTGGTTCACTTCAGCCTTTCACTTAATGCATATGCAATGTTTTTTTCTTTCTAATTTTGGTAGGTAACTATCTTGTTTTCTTTTCTGTCAAGATTCCAATTGTAGGTCTAATATGGGCCCATGTTGTTTTAAAGATTTTCTTTTTTTGTTGAGAAATTTCAATGCAATATCTTCTGTGCTAATTATTTTTTTATGTGCCACTTCTACATCATGCTGCAAGTAATCACGTTTCTGTTGGTTGATATACAGGAAGGGTTACACCAGAAAGTGTCATATATAGCTTTGGAACTTTGCTCCTTGATGTTCTAAGTGGAAAGCACATCCCTCCTAGCCATGTAAGTTTTGTTCTTTCATGCTTCACTACATTTTTTATTCTGAAATACTTAGTAATGTTCCACATTATCTGGGATAACTGCTGTGCTATTTCCTTGCTTAGTGTTGAAGTTCATGAGCCAATGTCAAAAACATTTTTAATTGCTAAGCTTGTTTGTTCATGGACTGTACTTGGCTAATTAGTTGGTGCCACATCTTAGATAAAACATGTTTAATCTATCTAATGAATGTAGATGGCCATATGTGAGGTGTTAATGCTAATAAATGAATAGAGTACAAAAATTTGTAAAGTTACGAAAAAAGAGGGATGATAAAATAGAAACATAATAACTATACTAGTTTAAGAATTTTCATTAATATTGTTAATGGTTGTTGTACAACATATTAGACAAATTCACTCATTATATCAAGTTGGCTTAGACCTCACTTTTGGACTTGTAGCTAGATGAGCACAAGTACTTAAGTGCTTTTGAGTTTGGATGAAACCAATGGATGTCCTTCTAGTTCGCACAAGGTTGACCATGAGTGGGTTTTCACTTGACGTATTCATAATTTGACTGAGGTGAACTAGGGTTGGTTGGGTTTGTCGATCTTCAACCTTTCCTATTATAGTTTTTTTTTTTATTACAGTAGCTTGCAGCATAGACCAGACTCAACCTTAGACTTTGGCTCTCAACCATGGTTTAAAATTTTGAGCTTTATTGGGATTTCGGTTTATGACCGGAATGATAAGGTTTCAATATTTTTTAAGATATGAAATATATTAATTAACAAATATTATTATAATATTTGATTACTATAAATACTTACTATTAGATTAAATTAATATTTTAAAAATTATGATTAAGTAAAGTTATTTTAGGATTAACTAAAGTCTAGGTATAATAATTAGGTTCAGGTAGGTTTAACTTGAATTAAATTGAATTTATTTTAATGAGATTTTGTCATGTATTTAAGGAGGAAAGGAGGAAAGGAAACCTACCAATGTTGGTCCCAAGCCTAGATGAAAGGGCGAGGATTGCACATTAGGTTGCTCGCCAACGTGGGCTTTCAGACAAATTTTAATGAATGGATCCGTCAAACTATTGTACTAATGCTATGTTGGTGCAGTTTTACACTAATGGTCTAACTCAAGTTTTGATGAATGACAAGTAAGTTAAGTTAGGTTTTGTTGTGATCTAACCACTTGATTAAGTGTGCAGGAAATCCAGCTAGGTCAACGGGCCGATCGGATAGCTGGTACAAAATCCAGCTAGGTCGACGGGCCGACCGGATAGCTGGTACGAAGTTCAGATAGGTCGACACGCTGATCGGATATCTGGCAAGAAGTCCAGTTAGGTCAACGGGCCGACCGGATAGTTGACATGAAGTCCAGACAGGTTGATGGACTGACCAGATGTTTGCCAAACTAGTAAGTTAAGGTAAGTCATTGGAGGAGAGTGACCAAGTGAGGATGCGCCCCGGTTGAAGGGACAGTAGACGTCGGTCCAGTTTATGTCCATTTGGGATCTCTAAGCTGAGACCTTGACTAGTTCCTGGTCCTGGGAGGACAGGAACTAATTACTACTCTGTATTACTATTAAATTATCCTAATACTTGTTTTGTAAGGTATTTTGGACTAACATCGTTTTGCAAAGCAAAGAGAAGAAAATTACCTTCGGATGACCAGTGTCCGAAGGCACCTTCAAGCTTGATGGAAGTTGCTTTCGTACTGTTCATAGAAGGCGCATTCCATGACTATGGAAGGCGCCTTCCGCGGGATAAAGTTTGGCCGAAGTCGTGGATAAGCACCGAGCTGCTCGGGATCGAACTTGCCTCATTGGAAGCGCCTTCCATTCCTTTTATAAGGCTGTCTCGAGAAGACATTGAAGAACAACACTTATACGAGCTACTATGCGTTCATTTGAAGTTCTGACTGCTCCGGGCTCCTGCTACGACTCTGCTGCAAAGCTGCTACGCCCGACGATTGCTCCGAGGACTTCCGATCGCGGTCGACAGACCGACATCGACACGAGTACTCCCACTTTGATCTTTAAGTGTCAGTAATTTTTCTTTGTAATTAAATACTGCAAAGGACAAGTGCAGTGTGTTGTACTTGTTCAACCTTCTTGTACTCAATTCTCTTTTCCGGAGGTATCGGAAAAAGTTTTTAGTGGATTATCCGTCGATAGATCCACAGGACCTTGGTCTTAGAGTAAGAGTTGCCGAAGCCTCCGAACCAAGTAAACAAGACCGTGTCTGTTTCTACTTCACTTAATTGTCTTTTTGATTTCTGTTTTTTTTTTCGCTGCATTCGTACTTTGATTTTAAAACTGAAAAGATGAGTTTTTCAAAAATCACGTGATTCACCCCCCTCTCACGTGCGTAATTGATCCAACATGCTAGGATATTCCTCGGAAGGAATGCATTGTAGGGTTCAACTGTAACGTCTTGGTAAGGACCACTACATCTCCATAAGAACTTAGGTGTAATGTTAAATATGTAATAGTTTTAACACCATAAATTGGGTAAAAACAAGTATTATAGGAAAATTAATTGTCTAAGATTTGGAATATGGAATCTAGGAACACTTGTTGGTAAAACAATAGAGGTAGTAGATACGATGATTAGGAGAAGAATTAATATTTTGTGTGAACAATAGACACAATTGGTAGGAGAGAAAGCAAAGATATAGAAAATTTGAGTTTTATGTTATGGTGCACAAGGAGTAAAACAAGAAATGAAGTATTGTTGTCAATAGTTCACTAAAGGATGAAGTAGTAGTAGTTAGAAAGGGTATAGGATTATAATTCTCAAGATAGTAGTGACGAAAGAAACTATTAATGTAATTAGCATATATACCTCAAGTAAAATTAAATGAACACATCAAATCTAAATTTTGGGATGACCTAGATGAAATTTTATAAACTATTCTAGCAACCGAATGATTTTAATAGGTGATCTAAATAAGCATGTGGGAGTGAAAAAAATGAGGAATATGATAGGGTGCATGAGGGTTATGGGTTTCGAACAAGAAATGAAGAAGGAAAAATTATATTGGATTTTGTGAATATATTTTTTAAGAAAAGAGAAGAACACTTTGTTACGTTCAAAAGTGAGAATAATAAATCGTAAATTGACTTTCTTATGATTAGGATAAAGGATAGAAAGATTTGTTAAGATTGCAAGGTCTTCCTAGAAAAAATTTAACTACCCAATATAGATTAGTAGAATTGGATATACGCCTCATGTATAATATCAATAGAAGAAAAATATGCACGACTCCTACAATTAAATGATGGAAGTTGAAGGATGAAAAGAAAAACATATTTAAAGAGGGTAGGAGTACAAGTGTTAGGAGAAATATACAACGACTTGAATACGATATAGGATAAAATGATATCAAAGTTGAAAATAGTAGTTAAGAGTGTGAGTTAAGGGATGTGCACCACCAAGTAAAAAATCTTGGTAATGGAATGAGAAAGTACAGGAGAAAGTAAAAAAAACGAATAGCCTATAAAGTATTATGTACTTGTAAGAATGATGAAAACTTAAAATATACAATAGCCAAGAAAACAGTGAATGAAACTTTTAAAAGTTTATATCGAAAACTAGATTCAAAAGAAGGGAAGGAGATATTTACAGAATAGCTAAAGCAAGAAGAGGAAACGAGATCTTGTCCAAAAGTGTATTAAAGATAATGCATTATGGTACTAGTAAATGATAAAAAACATAAAAGAGCGATGAAATTGATATTTTTATTAACTTTTTAATAAAGGTGACCAAATTAACTTATAATTTAATTAGGTTAAATGATTATAAAAATTTAAAATTTTATTATAGAATTCAAACTTCAGAAGTAGAACAAACTTTAAATGAGATGCAAAATAGAAAAACAATTGGACTAGATGATATTCCGATAGATGTATGAAAGTCTCTAGGGAAACAAGATATGGAATGACTTACAAAGTTATTCAACTTGATATTGAAAACTAAAAAAATGCAAATGGAACGTAAGTGTTTTAATTCCTTTATATAAGAATAAAGGAAATGTATAAAATCGTGCAAACTATAAAGGTATTACACTAATGAGCCTTACTATGAAATTTTAGGAAAGAGTAATAGAAAAAAAAGACAAAGAAAGGAGACCATGCTGATCAAAAATCAATTTAGATTTGTCCCTAAAAGGTCATCAATAAAAGCTATATATCTTTTTAGGAGACAACTGATTGAAAATATTGGGAATAGAAGCAAAACATCGACCTAGAAAAGGACTTATGATAAAATTCTATGGAAAATTATATGGAGAATTCCAGAAACGAGGGGTTAATATAGTGTATATTAAATTAATTAAGGATATGTATGAGGATGTAATGACAAGAGTGAAGACTTTAAATAAACTGAAACGTTTCTCATAAAGATAGAGGATCAATTCTAAGTCGCTATTTTCATACATTAATCATGGACGAACTCATTAGACACATCCAAGATACGGTATTGTACGTTGTTTGCAGATATTGTTTTGGTAGATGAGACACGTGAATGAGTAAATGCTAAAGTCGAATCTTGGCGAGAAAAAGCTAGAAGTGAAAAGTTTGTCATAGTAGAGTTAAGAAAGAAAATATGGAATTTAAGTTTAATAATATTAGACGTAATGAGATAATTATTAAGATAGGAGATGACGAGTTGTTTGTAACCTAGAGTTTTAAGTATTTAGAATTATTTTTTCAAAAGGATGGAGGGATTGAGAGATGTCATATATAGAATATAAGCGGGATGGTTGAAATAGAGGAGAGTGTTAGGCATTTTTTGTGATCATAAAGTAACTTTAAGATTTAAATGAAAGTTTTATAAAACGGTGGTTAGACTTGTTATGTTACATGAAGTTGAATGTTGAGCTATAACTCCAGCATATAAGTAGAAGATGAGAGTTGCAGAGATGAGGATATAAAGGTGGATGTGCGGACATACAAGGCTACATATGATAAAAAATGAAAATATTGGAGAAAAAGTTAGGGTTACATCTATTGAGGGAAAACTCTGGGAGACACGTTTAAAATGATACAATATGTACTTAGTGTAGGATCGTTGCGCTAGGGG
Organism: Zingiber officinale; assembly: GCF_018446385.1. NCBI lineage: Eukaryota > Viridiplantae > Streptophyta > Magnoliopsida > Zingiberales > Zingiberaceae > Zingiber > Zingiber officinale. Next base: position 114,828,103 of record NC_055999.1, read on the forward strand.
GTAAATAACGCTCGTGGCTTTTCATGTTCGTTTAAAACTCGGAGTAAAACGTAGTGGAATAAATAAAGAACGGAAATAAAAACAATGCTAACAAGTTTGTTTTTACTTGGTTCAGAGCCTTTGACGACTTCTACTCCAAAGCTCGTGATCGTCGATCGCTTTCGTTGGAAGTTTGAATAAGGATACAATATTTAAGTACAAGAACTACAATAATTTAAATGCTGTAAATTAAATTATACCGACAACAGATCAGAAGATTCTCACTTTCGATCGTCGGAGCAACGTTACAGTGTCGTTGAGGGCTTTTCTAATCAGTGCGCAAGAGTGAAAGTTATTTGGATTGATGTTCTTAAGGTGTTGGTCGAACTCTCCTTTTATAGCCCCATTCGGGTGCCTAGATTCCCTCTCGGGCGCTTGGAGTGTGCTAACGTGACAAGCCCTCGTCGAAACTCCATATGAGAAGTTTATCCATGTCCGGGCACCTAGACCACCTCCGGGCGCTTGGATTGCTGAAGTGGGTCGGCCAAACAACGCATGACATCGCAACTCGAAGATGAACTTTTGTCAATCCTGGCGCCTGGACCCGTTCGGGCGCTCAGATCGTCCAGGTGCCTCGGCAGGCACCCGGGCACTCCTCTTCGTTGCTGACCAGGGCGCCTGGAGCAACTCCGAGCACCTAGACAAGCTCGGGGCACCTGGAGCCCTGTTTTTCAACCACCTTTTGCTTTCAATCACCTACACCACAAGTTAGAAAGACAAGCAATGACATGTAAAGTAAAGTAAATTTTGACAGTCTTTGGACTGCCCGGTCCTGACTTTAATTTTCGCTGAAACTCTAGGTCAGACCGACGCTTATTGTTCCCTCTGGGGGGAACGTGTCCTTACCTACTCCACTTAGGAGAGTTTACCTTTTGTCATACCGAGTCTTTAGACCATTTGGACTTTTGCTAAGCATCCGACACTTCAGGACTTTCACCTAGTGTCCTCAACCCTAGGATTTCCCGCCTGGTGTCTGCGACAAATAAATACTCTAGTTGGGTTGTGAAACTTTGACAAATGTCATATCAAATGAGGAAGAAAAAAAAGGTTTGGTTAACAACAATAAAATAAGATAAAATTTATATAAATATAAATGATCATATAATAAGGGATATAGTCTAATGACGCAGAAATATCCATATAGTTGACTCATACAGTGGGATAAGATTTGACTATTGTTATCCTTATATTTAAGGAGAAAAGGAATAATAAAAAAATTAAAAATGAATATTTTTTTCCATGTGTTTAAGGATAAAAGAAATAAAAAAAGAAATTAAAATATGGGGAGGAAGGAAAAAAGAATTAACCATTAAAAAAATAAAAAGAAAAGAAATTAGCAATTAAAAAAATAAAGAAAAAAATTTTAAATTGAAAAAAAAACTTGGTTGCCTCGTGTGGCTGTCGCCGTCTTCCGTGCGGCCATAGGGCCTTCGTGTGGCTGCGGGGCATTCACATAGCGTGAGGCCTCACACAGTACCTTGTTGGGTTGTGCCGGTATAGGTGTTGTGTTGATCGGCGGATGGAATGATAAATTCCATCTATGCCGCCTGGTACGACACAAGATTTTAAACCATGCTCTCAACACAATTCATGCTTTTAGGTTTTTGTGCATTAAAATTATACTTATAATTGCCCATAGTTTAGGTTGGACTCAACCTAGACTTCAGCTCTCAGTTCAATTTGGCTTTTAGACTTTTATGCCTTTAAATTTTATGAATAATTGCCTGCAGTTTAGGGAAAACTAAGCCACCTCAACGTCTAGTCCAATTTGGTCTGTAGGCTTTCATGCCTTAGAATTTTGCTAGCAGTCACCTACATCTTTGTTAGAGGATTACTTTCTATTGCATGATGCTCCTAAGAACCTTTGACTCGATGTGCTGTGCCTTTTTAGTCATAAAGTGTCTCTTGGGAGCTAAGTGTTCAATAATATAGGCTTAGAGGACTTAAACCATTTTCTACTAAATGATGCCTCCAGAATCCTTGACTTGAGCTTTTATGTCATTTTATATTACATGGAACCTCTTGAGATCTAAATTTTCAACAATATTGGTTGGAAGATTCTTCACCCTTTGATACGTAATGCCCCATGAAACCTTGACCAGCTTATGTTATTTTCTATTATATGATGCCTCTTACGTTCCTAATTCCTCAGCAATATTAGGTTGACGACTTATGCCACTTTCTGTTATGTGACACTCCGTGGAACCTTTAATTCAAGGTCTTGTATGAATTTTCTTTTGCATGATGCCTCTTGCTGCGAAGTCTTCAACGATATTGGGTTGATTTTATGTATTTCAAGTTTTCAACCTTATCCCTCTGATTGATTCATACTTCAGTTTTTACAAGGATCAGCTCAGCAAAACATGGCAAAATGATTGATAACTTGGTTTGAGTTATAGAAGTTCAGGATATTTCAAGTACATACCTTCATGACAGTCCGAACCTAAATGTGCGCGCGTGTGTGTATATATATATATTCAAGTTATCAATCTTCCGCGAGCAAGGTATCCTCTTCTTCTCTAAGGTGCTCTGTTATAGGCTTGGGGTTGGATCTCCACACTAATTTTGTATGGTTCCTCTTAGTTAGGTGCCATCTTCGCTTGTTCTATGGGCTCCCTTGTTAAACTTTCTCATAACTAAATTCCCATCTTGAAATGTCAACCTAATAAGGTTATTAGAGCTTATAAATTTTAAGCAATTCAATTCTCTAACTTAAAACCCTTAATTGTTTCTTCTTAACCTTGTGATTATATTCCCAAATCAGAGCCTGTTTATATTAAGCCATCTGGCACCAAATGTGGTTCCAAATTGACTCCAGCAAATCTAGGTTGACTCTTAGGTTCTTATCCACTTGATCCTTAGCAAAGGTTGTATTTTAAAGGATGACACTGTTATTTCTGTTGATACCAGAACTGCTGCCAATCAGAACACCAAGTTTAACTTTTCTCAATTTAGTCATTTAGCCATGTGAATTTATTGTTCTTATAATGTTGTATCATTATCTGTGTCTTTATTTATCCAGAGATTGACTTACAGGCCCTTGACTTGATACGAGGTCGCGATTTCAATATGTTGACAGACTTTTGTTTGGAAGGGCAATTCTCTGATGAAGATGGGACTGAATTTGTACGCTTGGCTTCAAGGTGCCTACAATATGAACAACGTGAACGCCCCAATGTGAAGTCAATAATACATGCGTTGACTCCACTCCAGAAGGAAACTGAAGTGAGCAACTCTGGCTTTTTTGCTCCCCATCTGTGTTAGGCTTTCATGATAGTTTTTTGCCAGCCTGACTGTTGGCACTTATATTTTGTTCTTAATTAACTAACAAATAAGTTCTGTCTGTGAGGTAAAACATAGTTGTGATTTTATGTAGTTTTTCGAACTTGCAAGTAAGCAAATGCTTATGCAAGCTGCATCTTTGTGTTATAAATATGCTCTACGAATTAGTTCATGCCCTTGCTTTTAAATCCATTATACATATTTACAGGATATATCCTGTAGGTTCCCTCTTATGTTTTGATGGACATCCCTTGTGGTGGTGCATCCTCAATAGAGTCGCTTTCACTTTCTCCCCTGGGCGAAGCTTGTTCCAGAATGGATTTGACTGCAATTCATGAAATAATGGAAGCAGTTGGATACAAAGATGACGAAGGGACCGCCAATGAGGTTTGCATATAAGAAGTTTTCCTTTCTTGTGCTGAAATAGCAGACTCTGCAATAGAAAGTACGTATTATTGGAACAACTAATGAGGTTTGCATATGAGAAGTTTTCCTTTTCTTGACCTGAAATAGGAAACTCATTTAAATATATGAAGGTTTTGCTGATGTGTTTGCTGAATATATCTACTATCATCTCACAAACATCATAAAGCTGAGTATTTTCTAGACGGGTTTCAGTTTATAATTTGAAATAAATATGACATAATTACATTTTCCCATTTTGCTTTAGAAGATACTTCATTTCAACTTGCTCATATAAGAACCTTGCTTTTTGCCTTTTGTTTATAATTCATATCTTTTCTATTTAGCACTCCATGGTATCCATGGAGAAAGGTGGGTGTAAGTTGTCATCCATTTAAATATATCCTCCTAGTCATTTTCTGCTATTTTATTCTTAGTTCTCCAATTTGATGTTTGCTCTGCAAAGTCAGCTGAGTTTGTTTCTAAACATCCAAATGGCATTCCTTAGACATGCCCTAAGCCTTAGTAAGTGGGACCCAGAAAATTTTTAACACGGCATGGAGTGCTCCTAAAGGCTCTTGATAATTGTTGGAACAACAGATTGAGATGACTTTTTGTTTGTCTTTAGTATTTCAAGTTATGTAAAGGGTCTCACAATGTGCAGATTTTCTCATTCATTTTCTTTCTTCTTTTAGTTGTCATTTCAAATGTGGACCAATCAAATGCAAGAAACACTCAACTCGAAAAAGAAGGGTGATACCGCTTTTCGGCACAAGGATTTTAATACAGCGATTGAGTGCTATACACAGGTTATTTATTCTTCTGTTCATCATTTTTTTCTTCATATTTTGCTTGTAGAATCACTTCCATTTTGCTGTTCATCAGTAATTCAGCAACCGTCTTTAACTAAGGGTTTGAAATGGGCCATCATCCCAGCTTTTGGAAAAGATTGTATCAATGTTACTCTAATATCTATTGTGACTGCAATTAATCTCTTTTAGCTTATATATTCTAGGAAAGGTCAATGATTATATACTCTATCAGAGTATATATGCATTATGTACTCCATCAGAGTCCGAATTGTTTCTCTAATACAAGGATGCAACAACAACCAAATTTTATTCCATAGCCTCATATTATCTCTTAGCTGATATGTTAGTTCAAATCTCCTGTCCCCAATATCACCTGTCCCCGTGTCCCACTCGTCGTCTCAGCCCACCATCGGCGGCCTCCGGTCGCCGTCCCGATCAACACTATAACCCTTGGGAAAGGTGAACCCAAGGGGGTCACCATCGACACGATCGGCGACGGAATCCGACCGGATCTGAGCAGGCTTTCCTCTATCGTCGATCTGAGCCCTGCTCATATCCGATCGGATTCTTGCGCCGATCATGTCGATGGCGATCCCCTTAGGTTCACCTTCTCCAAGGGTTATAGTGTTGATCGGGGCGGTTGCCGGAGGCTGCCGGAGATGGGCTGGGGCAATGTGTGGATACGGGGACAGAGAGATTTGGGGATAGGAGATTTGAACTACTGATATGCAGGTTCGGCGTGCAGGAGCACGCCACTAAATAAAACATCCAATGCCACCGCATACTGCAACACTGATCTGACAAAACATAGGCCTGCATGCTCAAATGTACAAAAATAATATGTTTTCTGCTTGCGTCCACATACATGTAAATCTTTCAGTCATCAAAATTTTAAAGAGATGACAAAAACATTAAGGTAATCCCTATAGTTGTTGAACTACCATTTTAACAATATATTTTGGTATTATTTTTGTACAATGTAGTTTCTTTCTTTCTCTCTCTTTTTTTGTTGTTTTGACCTGAGACAAAAATCCTGACATGAAAGTCTAAAAGCCAATAATCTGACATGCAGTTTATTGATGTCGGGACGATGGTTTCACCAACAGTTTTTGCACGCCGTTGCTTATCATATCTGATGAATGAAATGCCCCAGGAAGCTCTTAACGATGCAACGCAGGCACTAGTTATATCACCTATATGGCCAAGTGCTTTGTATCTTCAGGCTGCTGCCCTTTTGACTCTTGGGATGGAGAAAGAAGCTCGAGAAGCACTCAGAGATGGTTCTTTGCTGGAAGCGAAAGGAAATGGGGCGCATTAAAGTCGACTAAATATCCACAAACATCAAATCCCCTAAGAATACAGATCAATGCCCCATGAAAATGGACTGTATCTTTTAAAGACACTATTTCGAATGTCAAGAGGTTTTGCCATTATTATCAGTAGGCATGATTCTTTGATGGCCCCAGTGTTCCAGAGTTGCCCCACATTCTTACGATTGAGGTTTAGGCTGGACCATATTTAGTGATTTTTGAGTTGTTTTTTTTAAAAATCTTTTTGAAGTTAAGTCATAACCCTTCCAATTTCTATTGTAATTATTTATATATGGGGAATCAACCCGAAAGCTTTGTGGAAGACAGAATGGGTTAAGTTTGTTGCTTCCCCTATGTGAATGTCCAACTAAATGTTTTAATTATTGTGTGGCTTTGCTGTCTTTTCTACTGATTTTATTTTTCCATTTTCCTTTTTTCCTGTTGATTAAATATTGGAATTATTTTTTTTCATGATGATTTCTTGAATGAAGGAAATAATCTTTTGTAAAGTAAGATAAAAGATAAAATAATCTTTTGGAAAGTAAGATAAAAAAATAAGATTGCTCATAATAGATTCTTCTTTTAAAGTTTACATTGGTGGGAATGGAATTTTATGCATCTAGTTGGTACGAAGATTTCTTGATTAATGTATAGTGGTCATGTAGCTAATCAATTATTGAGATTCACAGCAACGTGCTTAGATATCAAATAATTAATAAAATAAGTGAGAATAATATAGAAAAATTGTCTTTTGATCGTCCGGAAAGAACAAGGTAGTCATTATCTCTTTTTCAATTATTATTATTCTTTTGAAGAATGATTTTAAAATGATGATCGACAATAATTGTACCTAGCTACGAGGAAGATGCACCTAGTCATCTCTACATTGCAACCAATTATATTAAAACTTTCATTATAAATATTCCTTATTTACGGCCCTCGGAACTTGACTAAACCCTTGATGTGACCTCGAAATAATTAATCAATCCCCAAAAGTGACTTGGTTCGCATAATTAGGCCCTTCAATAGATTGTCTTCGCCCTTCTAGAAAAGGGCATCCATTCCATTCAAAGTGTGCTCGGATGATGAGTAAATAATTGCCATCCTTCTAAGTGATTAATAATATATTTAAGTCCTTGATATAATCGAGTTGGTAACTATGGGATAGATTTACTAAATTAAATAATTGTGATAAAGTCGACGGAATACTTTTCTATATTCTAGGGATTTTCTTTTAATAAGATCATAAATTTAAGCCGATGGCTACTTAAATAGGTATTTGTGAGTTCTTCTTAATTTATTCTGGTAGTCGGTGAATTTTTTTTATGAAATTGAACCGATCACCTTTAGGATTAGTAAGCTCAATGAGCTGGATACCTGGATTACAAAAACAAATCATTAGTGCATTCCCTTCGGACTATGGTACAATGACAAGATACCGATGCAATTTTCTAAATATTCATAATTCAATTCCTAGCTATGGTGCATTGCAGAGCATTTTCTTCTAGTGAGATGACAAACTTGAGATGTTGAGCTACTGAACCGTCCATTATAAGTACTTTCAAATTTATCTTGATAGTCGGTGGAAAATTTCCGTGAGATCAGACTGGTTATCCCTAAGATTAGTCAGTTTGAAAGGCTGGATATCTGGTGCTAGATAAAAAAAATTATTAATATACTCCCGGACTATGGTGCAACGGTTAAGGTACTGTAGTAATTTTTCAAAATGACAAGTCTAAGAACGATTGTCTAAATGGAATAACACTTTTAAATTTATCTTGGTGGTCAAGAAAAATTTCTGTAGTTCATGATGAATTGATTCGAAAATTTTAATACCTGGATTATAAAAAAAATCATAGGAGCAGTGATAAGACATTTGGTGGATTCATAGAATACCATGGTTCAAAATCCAATTGAGACAAGGGCAAGATTTGCAGCGGAGGCTAGCAATTGGGCGAATTGTCACTATCACTTCCGAATTTATCCGATAGGTGAACCAAAGTGGTTCATCTACAAGATTAATTAGGTCTGTAAGGATCTAGATACATGGCCCTCACCTTCGAGATTAATCAGGTCTATAAGGGTCTGGATACATGACCCTCACCTCTAAGATTAATCAGGTCTATAAGAGTTTGGATATATGGCCTTCACTTTTGGATTTATCCCGTGGAAGAACTAATCATTTTACCCTTTATAATATTTGTTCGCTATCAAGGTACATTCGGACATTAACATTTGCAGTTTCGAAGGCGCAAGTAGGGGTGCAAATCAAAATAATTGAATTGAATAATTTAAAAATATTAATGTATTTGAGATCAAGCTTGAAAGCATACATGCTAACGTTCGAATTTGATTCGAAGTTGGAATATATAAATAATTTTAGTTCGAGTTTGGTTAAAAATGAAATTCGAGCTTGAACTTAATTTGAGTTGTTTGAATATTGATTTGGGCAGAATTGAATTGTAGCTTGAAATGACTCGAATTCGAGTTCAATTTAAGTTATTCAAATCTAATTTGAGGATATTTAAATAGAAGCTACATACAACACAATAAAAATAGAGAAAATTTAATTTGGGTTCAACTTGCGAACGATTTGTGAATAATATTCGTGTTCAACTCATATTTATTAGTTTTAAATATGAATTAAATATTTTTTAAGAGGGTAGCATCTTCTTTCAAGTTTTAATCATTTTCTTTAGTATTGATAATTATAAATTAATACTATATGACTCGATAATCCATCAACTAAAACCCTAGCTTAGTCTTAGTTACCAACAAAATCAATTAACTATATTAATCCATTTATAGGAAAACTTTCGAATTTATAGGGCGTAGGTTGATTTAGGGCCGATTTTAGACATAGGTCATTCATGTTTATTATTTTTAATATTTTTAATATATTTTTATGTATATTTTTTTAAGAGAATGAAAAAGAATAGAGCACATGATAAAAAATTTGTATAATCTTATTTTCTAGTTAAAGTTTCAGATTTTGCAAATATCTCATTATGATTCCAACGGATAAAGTCATAAAGAAGATCTCTTTTTAATATTTTATTTTTTTAAAAAAATTATGTATGTTATTTTATAAAATTTAATCTATTCTTCTTCAATATCTTTCAACCCTAGTCTTCTCTCATTATATTTCTCCTTTGTTGGTGACCATTTCTTCTTTGATCGATAAGAACATAAATTAGAAGTTTTTTATATATTCATATAATGCAAAATAAAATACTAGTTTTTTTGTGTTCCTCCTCTTTTGGTTTCCAAGTCTCCCTCTTTGTACTTCTCTCACTTGTTGAGATTAGAGAAGAGAAATCGCACCTAAAGCTATGCTGATCCATTTGGTGCTAATATGCTCCTTTCTTGATTAAGTTCAAATGCTGATGCATTCATCCATATTATGTTCGATTGAAATGTAAGATTTTATTATTTTTGAGTAATATAGAGTTAGATACCTTTATCATTTTACTTCCTTGATAGACATTAAGTTTAGCTTTTATTTAGATATATTTGTCGTCATAAATTTTTGATTTCCCTTTTATCTTCATTCTATCATTTTCAATTGTTTTAGTTTAGGTGATGAAAAATATGATTTATTTTTTCTTTTGTTTTGTGCCTAAGAAGGTTTATTTAGTTCTTTATAAATGATAACGACTGGTTTGATCTTGCTTGGATCTCCATTTTATTGGGATTATATTGAGTTTTGTCATTTTGTATACGTGTATTTTATTTGTTTGTTTTTTTTGTATTTCATGGATGATGATGAGTTGAGGATGAAAGCATGATTCTTTTTATTGTTGACCCATTTCATTATTTTTATTTTCTCAATTTTGTTCTTTTTTTTTTTGAAAGGGTTGTTATCAAGAAAGATTAAATAATTTAGTAATTTTATTAATTAAAAAATAAATATATATTTTAATTAATAATTTTACATCTTAAAAATAAAAAAATAATATATATATATAAATTAATATTTAAATTTGTTTAATTTTTTTAAACCCAACGTTATCAATCCTAAATCGAATAATGATTTTTTTTAAAATAATGTTAAAGACTTTTTTTTTTACCTAGGACCTCAAATAAAATTGAGCACCTCGTTGATTCTTGAGTTAGTTTGTGCAACCTAAATATAACAAAAATGAATGGACAAGGGTATTTCGATGATAAATTAAAATTAGAAAATGTAAAATGTTAATTTAAAAATTTTAAGGATATTTCAAAAAAAAAATAACAAACTAATTACGATATATATATATATATATATATATATATATATATATATTCTTCAAAATTTGTTATGACTGAGTATATTACTATCTCAGCATCGTTCTAGAAGCACTACTACAAAATTATAATTGTCCCCTCTTTATATTGTCCTCCATTCTCCTTTTCTTAGAGATACTCTTTAGATACTTTGCATAAGTTCTTTCATAGACTTCTTTTCTAATTATGAACCTACTTCCTACCTAAATTTGTTAAAAGTAGTTAAACTTCAAGATTTGCTATATGTTACAATCATTGTGTTGTTAGATGAGGGGTGGATAGTAATTTTCATTTCTTGTTTGATAATTATGTGCTTATTTACAAGAGATTCGCAATGGAAATAAAAATATAAAATAAGACAAAAGTACAAGAACACCTCTATTTTATGTGGTTCAGAATCTCTAATTTCTATTGTACAACCTAGAGTTCTAGTGGTAACACCATTATTCTTTTTCCTTATTGGAGACCTTTGCAGGCGAACTCTTACAATATCTATTCTTACAAGAAATACAAGAATCTAAAGAAATAATAAAAAATAGATATAATATAAATGAAACAACTTTACCAAAATGAATCTATATTTTGATTGCTTTATAGTTGCTTTGGATTGCTTCATGAATGTCTAGAATGTAACAACACTCTCTTACAATCTTTCTTGCCAAAATCTCCATGAAAATCCTCTTTTATAAGGTTATTGTCATGATTGGATGCCGCTTATCAATCAGCTGATCGCTCCTCTGTAGTCGACTGTTATGCTGCAATTTGAACATTACTCTACTTTATCAGTTCAATGGTTCCATCCAATTTAGTATCAATCGACTGATCTTCCATCATAAGTCAATTGTGACTCATTAGTCGATTTTTTAAATACACTATAAACTCTTTATAGTGTCATCAATCAAGTACATCACTTGATTGATAAATCAGTCAACCACTAGCATCTAGTAGCCTATTGCTCATACCACAAACCCTTTCAAATCCTAAATTAGTGATTTAGCATTCATCAATCGATTATCACTCCATATCAGTTGATTGATCTTTTAATTGTAGCCATACTAAGACTGAACTCTACCCTTGCCTAGCATCTGATTGACTCCAACCTACTAAATCTTCTCCTACCTAGCATTCGATCAACTTTAATTTGTCAGGACTTAACAATTGCCAAATATGCAGTTCTGCTTAATTTGTTTGGACTTTCCTTCTCATGTCTAACATCCGATAAATCTTAATATGTTAGAACTTTATCACTGTCAAACATCCAATCTTCAATCTATTTAGACTTTTCTTTTCATACCAAACATCTAGTCTTTCATAATATGTTAGAACTTCATCAACACGCTTAACATCTAGTCATTCATAACCTGTTATATAGTGATCACAACAATAATTGTGAAGAAATCACAAAAGTAAAACAAGAGAAGAGAAAAGAGAGAACACAAAAATTTAACATGGTTTTGCAATATACCTACTCCATGGAAGCAATGACCAGAGTATTCTCCACTAGGATTATCAATTAGGGTTACATCATATGTATTTATACAACCATAGTCATATAGGGTTGTTAAGATGGAAATATATACACTTATATTATTTGCATCCCCAACTTATAGCTCAGAATAGAACACATATATCATATGACACAGCCGTATTCTAAGACACGACTTGGTCATGCTTTGTGGCACGACTGTAACACAGACTTCCCAATAGTGTGACAGACTTCTTAATAATTGACATACTGGCCATGCTTCACACCACGACTATGTCAGTGGTTGTTGCCTTCAGATATGAGTTATACTCTAACAATCACTATTTTGACGAATATCCATCTCTTAGGAGAAAAATGCACATATGAGAACTCCACTTGAGACATTGAGTTGGGATGCATCCCATCTAGCAACTTGAGAAATTGATTAAGCTCAAGCAATGTTTGAATTTCTCTATAGTAACTAACTTTGTCAATATGTCTACAATATTATTAGAAGTGTGGACCTTTCAAGTAATATTTCATTAGAAGAAATCAACTCCCTAATCTTGTGACAACTTATATCAATATGCTTGATCAGCATGATACACTTGATTTTTTTATCAAATATATGACACACTAGTTATCATAATACAATTTGACTCCACCTTATTAAACACTCAATTTTTTTACTAGCCCTGTAAGCCACAATGCTTCCTTGGTAGCTTCTATTACTGCAATGTACTCCGACTCAGTAGTGGATAATGCAACTATAGATTCTATCATGGACTTTCAACAAATATGTCCCCTCATGAGAATGAACACATATCCTGTGGTAGATCTTTTGTCAACCAAATCTCCTGCATAGTCTACATCTTTATATCCTGCAATTGAAGGATCACTCTGTTGTCTATTGAACATGATACCATAATTTTCAGTATTTCTTAAGTATTTAAACATCCACTTCACTATATCTCAATATTGCCGATTAGAATTTGAAAGAAACTTATTCACCGCACTAACATCATGTGCCAAATCTAGTGTTGTACAAATCATAACATACATCAAACACCTCACTGTGCTTGCATATATAACCTTGACATGTCTTAAATCTCATCATCTATCTTTGGGCACTGTGCAATGGACAATTTAAAATGATGCACTAATGGTGTACTCATAGATTTCACATTACCCATGTTAAACTTGTTTAATATCTTCTCAACATACTTACGTTGAGATAGCCATAATCTTCTAAAGGTTATGTTCCTTTGAATTTACATCTCAAGAGTTTTTTTTATTGCACCCAAATCCATCATATCAAATTCTTTACTCAACTTTTTTTTTTCAATTTATTAAGCTTGCCCATTCTTCTTGTAACAATCAACATATCATCTATATAAAGTAGCAAGAAAATAAGTGTATCATCATCAAGACATTTCATATAAATGCATTAATCATACTCACATCTCTTATAGCCATTAGAATCATGGAGTCAAATTGTTAGGACCCATGTGACTGATAAGAGGGGGTGAATTACCCTAAAAAAATAAGACCAAATCTTTCTTGATCTTATAGATTGATTAAGACAAACACTTGTATAAAAAGAATTAATAAGCTAATTAATTAAGAAAAAAGGCATAGAAATTTACTTGATTTGCAATAAGAAGATTGCTAATCCAAGACTATGAAAAGCTCACTTATGAAGATCTTCTTTGGGTGGAGTAGCCTCTTACAACGTTGACAGTTCACAATTAGAGTAGTAGAACACTAAAGAAATTCGTGTATAAGTGATGATGTGAACTACTGAGACTAGGACTCTATTTATAGCTTGTTGGTCGAACATATCCGTTTGTTGGCGTGGTAACTTCAAGCGCTTGGAATGGATCTGGGTGCCTGGGCATGGATAAAGTTTTATCCATGTCGTAATGGTTCACAACGGCTTGTTGAAGATAGAATTTCCTGGTCTGGGAGCTCAGACCAGCTTCGAGCTCCCGAATCATGCTAACGTGGCCCCGAGCAATGACACGTTGAGGAGGCACCCTGGGTTGCTGAAGGCGGTCCAGGTGCCCGAACCTAGTCCGAGCGCTCGGAGAATTTGGGCACCTAGACTTGGTCTAGGTGCCTAGATAGTCAACAAGTTGTTGACTGTCTGGTTCTCCTCCAATTTGGCTCCATTTGCTTCAGTGATTGCGATCATCTGGAATAGAGCTCAGTCAAACCCGTTTTTCGATCTTCTCATCGAGCAAGCTTCAGCTCTGGCTTCTCGTCTCTCGAAAACATTGCGTGCCTGCTTCTCGTCTCTCGAAAATATTGCGCGCTTGCTTTTCGTCCGCCAACGTACTCTTCCGCAGCACTTCATCCCTCAGATGCACCAAATTCGTCGACTCTCTCTTGTGTGTCCTTCTCGCTAGCTACATCCTTCGCTCAACTTCCTATGCTCCTAAGTTCCTACACACTTGGATACAAGGTATCAAACAAATGACAGTTCTTGTATAACCATAAGCCACATGAATTATAAAACATAAAGAACTCACATATAGGAAATACAAGAACAGGAAGATCTAGTTTCATCAATTAAACATGACATAAGAAAAATATATACATAAACAAATATGACAAGGAGCCTAATTGAAGAGTCATCCTTGTCTTTAGCGTCGTCCAAAAATAATCCCTGTGGAAGAACATGCAACGGAAAGAAAAGGAAGGTCTTTCAAGTGGCTTAGGGGTGACGACGCCGAAAAACTTTAAGTCAATGGGGAACCAAAAGCTCTATCAAAAATTTCATCCTAAACCCTTAAGGATCAATCCTATGGATAATAATATATGCGGGACTATAAATCCATATATATACTGAATATCTATTATCAACATATAGATAATAATAGATGCGGGACTATAGGTTCTACATATACAAGGTCTACATCCAACAACCGAAACCTAATAAGCCTAAGTTAGATCATTTTAATGAGTTCGATTTGTACTCATATGCACAACCTATAATTAACCCCACTAATTAGAGATAATAACCAACAATCTCCCACTTGGATTATTTTTGAGTTGTATACGAAATACAAGTAAAACTTTAGTTGATATCAAACTTTATGGGTATAGAATACCCCTGTAAACAATCTGGTCTATTAACTTCATTGGTATAAGACTAAAGAGGTCATAGCTACTGGATATGATCGTAACAAGCCCAACAGTAATCACAATACCAATGTCATTAATGACATAGATCAAGATGTAGATGCATAAAGTGAAAATTATATGAAATATAATCAGTACATGTTAATTTTCAACTGGTCCTAAGATGACCACAAAAAAGGTCAGATCATATTTGCAAAATACTTTATGCTAAATTGCAATAGAAAATTATGATAAACTTTATGATTCCAAAAGGAATCTATATCATATTTACAAATACTAAATGTTAAACAACAGTAATAAATTATGATATCACAGTCAGAGTGTCAAACAAACATATAAATTCCCATTAATATTTTGAACTTTAAGTACATACAATAATAAAAAAAATATTTATCTTTATTATCAAATATAGAGCAATAAAATAAATACAAACTCTCATTAGATGAGTTCTTCATCCATAAGGACTCTTATATTCACAATATGGACATGAAACACCTTAGACACTAAGCCTTTGGTGAGTAGATCAGTCAACATGGAATCTGTGCTGATATGCTCCACCATAATCTAACTATTTTGAACTCTTTCTTTAACTGCTAGAAATTTGATGTCGATATGCTTGGACTTCGACGAACTGGGGTTGTTCATGACATAAAATTCTGGGGCTTTATTATCACAGCAGATCCTCAGTGGCCTGTCAATGTCATCAACGATATGTAATGTTGTAATGAAGTTTTACAACCAAATCCTGTGATTGAATGCTTCATAGCATGCTATCAACTCTGCCTCCATAGTAGAAGTGACTATTAGCGTTTGCTTGATGCTCTTCCAAGATATAGCCCCTCTAGCAAGCATGAAGATATAGCCCGAAGTGGATCTCCTGCTATCCAAACATCCAGTAAAATCAGAGTTTGAATATCCAATCACCTCTAGGTGATCTGATCTCCGATACGTGAGCATATATCTTTTAGTTCTTTGCAAATATCGCATCACTCTCTTTATCATTTTCTAGTGTGATAGTCCTGAGTTACTTACATATCTGTTTAACATCCCCACTATAAATGCTATATCTGGTCAAGTACAAAATTGTGCATACATGAGACTTCCCACTGCTAACACATATGGGAATTGTTCCATCTCCTTTATTTCAAGTTCAAGCCGTGGACACTGCTGCAAGCTGAACTTGTCACTTCTTGATACAAGTGTGTCACCAGGTGTACAGTTTTGCATACCATACTTTATAAGCACCTTTTCAATATAGGTCTGTTGTGAAAGTCTAAGAATACCTCTTGAACGATCACGATAGATATGTATGTCTAAAATAAAGGATACTTCACCAACATCTTTCATTTCAAAATTATCAGTTAGAAATGACTTGCTTTGATGCAACATACCCTTATTATTGCTCACAAGCAATATATCATCCATATATAAAACAAGTATAACAAACTTGCTCCCACTGAACTTGACATATATGCACTAATCGACAGAGTTCTCTTTAAATCCAAATGAGGTAACACTTGATCAAATTTTCGGTACCACTGACGGGATGCCTGTTTTAAACTATAAATGGACTTCTTTAATCTACATACTAGGTTCTTTGAGTCTTTAGACTCAAAGTTCTCTGGTTGCACCATATATATAGACTCCTCTATGTCTCCATTGAGGAATGTAGTCTTTACGTTCATTTGATGTAGCTCTAAATCATAATGAGCTATAAGTGTCATGATTACCCTAAGAGAGTCTTTCATCGACATAGGTGAGAAAGTCTTCTTGTAATCAATGTCTTCTTTCTGAGTGAATCCCTTGGCAACAAGACGAGCCTTATACTTTTCAACATTGCCCCTTGCATCCCGCTTGGTTTTAAATATCCATTTACAGCTAACATGTTTTTTTCCTTCAGGCAATTTGACAAGTTCCCAAACGTCATTGTCTGCCATAGACTTGAACTCTTCTTGAATGACGTTAATCTACCTTTCAGGGTTAGAGTATTGTTTGACTTCTTGAAAAGATATAGTATCACTTTTCAACTTTATGTCAAAATCATGCTTTTGGAGATAAATATAATCACGAGAATTCGTGGTTCTCCGTTCTCTTGTGGATCACCTTAAAGGTACTTTTGTTCGAGGTGGTTAAGGTACTTACTCATCAATATGAGGCAATACTTCAATTTTAATGACAAGTTCCTCCAATTGCATTAGAGATGTCACGGAAATATCGTGGTTCACTATGCTCACTGGATGTGTGATATCCATAATGTGTGATATGATAATCATACCACTACTGATCGTACTAGTAGTGACCACAAGAGGATTGCTAACGCATTCCTCAAAAGATACTTCCCTGACTTTATCACTCCCTGTCTTCAATAAACTTAGTATTTCCCATTTCGAAGAAGGATCTATTAGAGAGATCATAAAATTTATACCCTCTTGATTTCTCAGAGCATCCTACAAAATTATAGCTAACCATTCTTGAGTCTAGTTTCCTTTCATTAGGCCTATAAGGCCTAGCTTCAGTTGGATAACTCCAGAAGTGTAACTACATAATGCTAGGTTTCTTACCCATCCACATCTCGAATGGAGTTTTAGTTACTGCCTTACTAGGTACTCTATTGAGTAGGTAAACTGCAGTCTTGATTGCTTCACCCCACAAGACTCTAGTATAGAAGTGAAAGTCATCATACTTCTTACCATGTCTTTTAGGGTTCGATTGGGACGCTCAGCTACACCATTTAGAATGGGTGTACTAGGCATGATATACTGAGACACAATTTCACACTCAGCAAGATAATTCGTAAAATGTCCAAGATGTTCACCTGATCTATCATATCGACCGTAATATTCATCTCCACGGTCAGATCAGACGACTTTAATTTTCTTACCTAATTGAAGTTCAACTTCAGCTTTGAAAACTTTGAACATGTCCAAAGATTGCTATTTCTCATGAATAATGTACAAATAGCTAATCTGGAATAGTTATCTATGAAGCTAATAAAATATGTGTGTCCATTCCAAGATGTCTTAGGAAATGATTCACAAATATCCATATATATTAGCTCCAAAACGTCACTACAATGACTAGCCCCTTTATTCATTTTGTTAGTGGTCTTCTCCTTGATACAATCTATGTAGACATCAAAGTCTAACATGTCAAGGGAATTGAAAATTCCATGTGACGTTAACCTTTCTATGTATTGTTTGGACATATGTCCTAAACGCCTATGCCACAATATGAAAGAATTCTTGTTAGCTAATTTGTGTTTCGTACCTATATTATGCATTATCACCTGGTCAACTGTAGGAGTAAAGTGTTTAATTTATAAAGCTTATCAACCAAGGAACCATTGTCAACCAACATTGAATTAAAGAAAATACTAAAAAATTTATTTCTAAATGAACAAGAATAACCTGATTTATCCAAACATGAAATTGAAATTAAATTTTGTAAAAAAGATGGTATAATAAATATATTTTCTAAATCTAGAAAGGCATTGGTTCCTAAACAAAGCCTAAAAGCACTAATCGACTCAACTTTAGCCTTCTTTTCATTTCCTGTATAGATGTATCTTTCACCATCAAGTAGAAGTCGACTCCTAAGACAATGCATAGTGACAGTTATGTGAATATTAGCACCGGTATCTATTCACCAAGTGTCAGTGCGTACAATAGCGAAATTGACATCCGAACTAACAAAGTTGAGAAGTTTACCTTTTTTTTACACGCCAGTTGGTGTACTTGAGACAGTCTTTCTTCATATAATCTCTCTTCTTGCAAAAGAAATAAGTAGATTCCTTATCCTGCTTCTTGTGCTCCTTATGACCTTTGCCTCCAGAATCTGCAGTTTGTTTTCCTTTTCCTTTGTTATTGATCCTCTTTCATTTCTTGCTTGCACTTTGAGAATCAGATGCTAAGTGAGCACTCTCAGATGTCTCAATCTTTAGTCTTCCTTCCTCTTGCACGCATTGAGCAATGAGCTCATTCAATGCCTATTTTTTTTTTAATATTATACGATATCTTAAAAGTAGTGAGCTATGTAGGCAGAGACATTAAGACGAAATGCACTAACATACCCTCATACATATCAAGTTTTAGTGCTTTCAGACTTGTTGCTATATTGGACATCTCCATAATGTACTCTCTTATGTTTCCTTTACCATTGTACCACATGGTTACCAACTTCGTAAGAAGTGTGATAGTCTCGACCTTTTCATTTAAGGTGAATCAGTTTGCCAATTGGTCCAGAAAACTCCTACATCTCCTTCCTCTGTTATTGAGCCCTTTATTAGTGCCGGTATGGAAAACATCATGATACTTAGACACATGCTATTTAATTTCTCCCACAGCTGAAATTCAGCTCTTTGCTCTATAGTCCTAGCACTGGTCAAAGGTGCAGGACGATCATTCTTTAATGCATAGTCTAAGTTCATTCGGCCTAAGACTGCGGTCACGTATTCTTTCCATTCAGCAAAATTTGAACCAGTTAATGTTGAGATGTTATTAATGCTGGCAATTACAGATTACACTGAAATTAAAGAGAGAAATTTATTTAAGCTCACGATTTAACTAAAGCCAAGAACATATAAGTAATATAAGATTATGCAAATAAAATAAAATTTTAAATGCATATAAATGAGCTCTTTATGAGATACCAAATACAACAAAATATGTCTTCCTTTGGGTTGACACATTATTTGTTAGTGATACTCTCTAATATAACTCAAATTTTAATTGACCACACAATGTGTCTTCCTTTGGACCGACCCATTGTGCGCATAATATGATACTTTATATGAGTTATATTTTGGTCCATAACTCATAACAACCTTAATTAGCCACATAATATGTCTTCCTTTGGGCCGACATATTTTGTACATGATCTGAACAAAATAATATTTTGTTCTATAGTTGTAAGCTATCGTATGCATATATTTGGCATAAAATTAACCTTTCTTTAGGTTGATTACTTTTAGCATAGATATATATTTACCAATACAAAATACACTAAACCTACATAAGGTGTCTTCTTTTGAATCAACACATTAGTTCAATTTAGTAGCACGTTGTATAGATAGACCCAAGAAAACTCTATGAACTTAATTCGAATATAAATTACTTAATTAGTCTTAACAACATAAAATTAAGCTTATTAATCGATTGATACCTTATGATAATCGATTGATATAATCCAATCGATTATTCCAATCGATCCGAAAGTTTATTATATGCCTCAAGAAGTTATAATTTCTTAAGTTCTATAATTAAATAGTATTATTTAATACTATTTAATCCCTTAATATTCCTGCATTAAAAAATAAAAAAAAATTATTTAACACATTCTTTTTTGTTTTCGTTTTCTGTTTCACCTTGTTGAAATAGAAAACGAAAATAGTTATTTTTTATTAGTGTTTCAACGTGAAACAGTCAGTTAGTTAGTTTTTTTTTCTTTTAGTTCCAATGTTTCACAAACAAACGAAAGAAAAGACGGTGTTAATCGATTGGAACAAATCCAATCAATTAACATTGATCTTTTGAATTTTTTAATAGATTAAAAAATAAATCTAATCATTAAAAAGTTATCCCATTGCAAGTTTAGGCGGGGATTCAATTAAGAAAAAGTCTTAATTAATTTTCGTCGATTTTGTTCGATATTTTAACTTGTTAATGGATTGGTAATCAATTCACCGATCAAACTAATTGATTAAATCATCGATACATGGAAGATCAAGTCTTTTTTAGATTTTTCTCTTACATAATTTGTTCTACGATAAAAAATTATAGTATAGTAGGAAACTTGATCTAGCATACAAATAACAAATCGATAAAAAAGCTTAAACTTTATTACCAATGAAAATGATGAAATAGAACCTGTGGCTTTGATACCAATTGATAGTTCTTGTAAAATTTAAGCCGCATGAATTCTAAAACATAAAGAACTCACATATAGGAAATACAAGAACAAGAAAATCTAGTTTCATCAATTAAACATGGCATAAGAAAAATATATACATAAACAAATATGACAAGGAACCTGATCAACCTGATTGAAGAGTCATTCTTGTCTTTAGCGTCATCCAAAAATAATCCTTGTGGAAGAAGATGCAACAGAAAGAAAAGGAAGATTTTCCAAGGGGCTTAGGGGTGATGACACCGAAAAACTTTAAGTCAATGAGGAACCAAAATCTCTATCACAAATTTCACCCTAAACCCTTGGGAATCAATCCTATATATAGTAGATATCTATTATCAGCCCATATATAATAATAGATGCGGGACTATAAGTCCATATATATACAGAACATTTATTATCAATATATATATAATAATATATGCGAGACTATAGGTTCTACATATTCAAGATTTACATCCAACAACTGAAACCGAATAAGCTTAAGTTAGATTATTTTAATAAGTTCAGTTTGTACTCATATGCACAACTTACAATTAAGCCCACTAATTAGAGATAATAACAAACAACAAACATAGAACCTAACTTAACTCGTTTGACTACATCAAAACTAACTCGAGACACCAACAATCTCCCTCTTTTTGATGTGCATCAACCTGAGTTTGAGTTATGGTATAAAAAACATGATAAAAACATAGAATAACATAACAGTTAAGACTGAAATTTTGCAAACTACAAAATTATATAGATTTAAGCTCTCATTTTTCATTTTCTCCCTTTGATCACGACAAAAATAAAGTCCGGGAAAAATAAAGTTTAAAAAAGTTTAAAACTTTTTCTAAGGGTTAAGGAAACCGAAGTCAAGAAAAAAAAACTTTTACAAAATAATATTCTAAAAGGTCTTAATTTCAAGATTTAAAAATCATATTTGCAAATGTTAAAAATAATTTAACATTTAAAAAAAAACATTAGAGTGCAACAAAAGTATTTAAATATGAAGAAAAATTTTCATGAAATTTTTTTAAATATTTTAGCATAGATAAATTATTTTGCATAGAACCATAGTTTTTGCAAGTTAAAATTTTAAAATTAAATTTTTATACAAATAAATTTCAAAAATATGTGTAAGTATTGAGAACAGAATGCACAACAAATGAAAAATTAAAATTTTCAAACATAAATTTTCAAGATATTTTTTGGCTTTAAAAATAAGGTTTTTAGTAATTGATCCATAGAAAATTCACTATTTATAAAAAATTTACAAAAACATATTTTCAAATAGAAGTTCAAGTGATCTATCACTATAAAAAATTTGGATAAGAATTTTGAAAAGAAAGATTATACAAAAAAAAAATGTTTAAAACTGATATGATTCTTTTCAAAAATAAATATTTAAAAATAGTTTTATTAATCTAAAAGTCATGCTATTTTTTATATTGTTCAAAATATAATAGTAATTTTAAAAAAAAAAAAACTAAATTTATCAAAATACATATCTTAAACATTTTAAAATTTAAATTATGACTTTTCAATTAAAAATTCATAAAGCAATTTTATTTGAACAAAAATTCTAAAAAATTTAATACTACCAGATTTTTTATTCTGGTAATAGAGGAAAAAAATTTCAACAATAAATATTAAGAGTGATCATGCAAATGAAATTAATATTAATAAACATAAAAACATGCATAATCATTTATTTTGACTAAGTAAGTTTTGGGAACCCAAAATAAAATTTTCCCTATTGGGTTAATAAGAAATTTTTTGGGTACATATTTTTATGATACTTTTTTAATTTAACCCTTATGGTATTTAAGATATCAATTTTGACTTTTATAATTCATCCATGTATTTTGATTAACACATGCATAGTTTCTTGATTTTTTAATTTGGTCCTTCTGTTTTTCATTTTCATCTTTTAATTTATCATACATTTCTAAAGGACATGTATTTGATAAAATTATTTTCAATTCTAACATTTCCTTTTTTAAATTATTATTTTTACATTTAAGTTTATATAAGGATCTACTCATTGACTTAATACCTGAATATAATTGATTAAGAGGTAGTAAACATACCTCACTTACTAGATCGGCTCTGAAGTTGGTTTCTTTCTCCTCGTTGCAGCTTTCTTTTGAGGAGCCTCCCCCTTCGCCTATGCTCTCCTCTTGGTGACTTGTCATTAGTGCAAGTCCAGCGTACTCCTTCAAAACAGATTCTGATGACGACTCGTCCCAAGTCGCCTTCAGGGTTATGCTTTGTTGTTGTACTTGGTCCTTTCTTGATGTCATTCTTCTTCATCTTTGGGTAGTCCTCCCTGATGTGCCTCTCTTCATTATGGTTATAGCATCTTATCTTCCTTACTCTCTTTTTCTTTGCCTGCACTTGATTAAACTTATTAGTTCTAAAAAATTTCTTAAATTTCCTCCTTTTAAGCAATGCATGCATTCAATCGGTGACATCGAGCTTGTTTTGATTATTGTCCTCTTCATTCTTTCCGTTACACCATTTTATTGTGTTGTTTTATAAACGATAAATATCTTTTAATCCCATGTCACTCATAAAATTCTTGAAATTTTAAATCTATGTACTCAGTACCATTATTCGATCAAAGGAATTTAATTTTCTCTTAGTCTGATTCTCTACTTTAGCTTTCTACATTTTGAATTTTGAAAAATTTCTAACTTATGACGTATGAAATAGACCTAGACCTTTCGCGAGTAATCATGAATGCAACTCACAAAATACATATATTCTCCATGTGATATTACGCTAGGTATATATATATATATATATAATAACAATTTGACTTTATAGATAATAGAGTTGTAAAATTTAGAATTTATATTGTGATGCATAATCTTGATTATGTGATTAATAGATAATCACATAATTTTTAATTATGGAGAATAAAATATAATTTAATATATTTTTTTAACTCTAAATAATGTTATAATCATTTAGCATTTAGTGTGTGTTTGGTTCAAATTATCATGTATAATTTTGGTTATGTGATTACCAAGTGATCACATAACCAAAGTTATAGGGAATAAAATATAACTAAATGTTGTTTGAGCTGCTGTGTTGGATATGGAACATTATTCGAAAATCATCAATTACCTAAACCAAATAAAATTTGTGTTGATAATCTTAGATAGATAATTAAAATTATCGAGGATAACCCTCAATCAAATGCACCTTTAGTGTATTATTCTTGAGTTGGTATGTGGTGGAATGCTTGCCACATGAGGTCGCGTGGTCGAAACACAGGGTAGTTGGGGCGTAAATCCTCGGTCCCTGTGCAACTCACCACACCTGTCACATGCTAGCTCAGGATGCTGTGATTTACCTCCCTCGTGATGGCCTTAGGTCGGGTGTGGTGGGGACGCTGGGGGCGAGCGATTGCCACTTGATTGAATTAATAAATAAATATAGTTGATTTCTAATTTTCAAAATTTAAAATAAAAAATCTTAGTGTGGTCTTGTTCTCGGTTCCTTTTGGAATCCAAAATGTTAATATAATTCAAAACTGAAAAGTGAAAATTTTGAAAACTTTCCCTACAGCTCTCGACGGTATTAATTGATGTCGATCTCGCCGCCTGTGTAGGATTATCTTGTGGAGGCGCAGTGTTTGCGCATATAATTTTTGTGACGACGATGGCCTTGAAGAAGAGTTGGCCGCTGGAGCAAGGGGAGCCAGCGATCGTTTAATTTGCGGGCTTTTACGCCGTCTTGTTCCTGATACTCGTCAGTCGCCATCTTCTCTTAACGACACTCTATGCTGCAGAATGGCTTCTCTCTGCTCCAAGATCAGATTTTGCGTCTCAATTAGTATGGAAATGATGGGTGATGATATGATTTGTCGGAAAAAGCACAGTTTGTTAACTTTCTCAACTTGTACATGAAGCGATCTTTCCTGTGAAGTTTCTTCCTGCAGGGGTAGCACTTGCTGAGGAAATCAGCGGGCAGCAGCGCAAGTGCCTCCCACCGGCAAGTCGCCGTCTTGAGCCCTCGATCCGCCGTAGAACTCCACACTGAACCCCGTAGAATGAGAAGAGACGCCGCTCACTCTCAGGCAACAGATAACAATCAGGGAACAGATAGCAATCAGCGCCGTAGCGTGGAGCTTCCTAGGGCTGGGGTCCACATTGTCGTTAAGGGCGATGGAGATTCAGAGGTCCACGCGGCCGCGGTCGTGTCGGTATGGGGTGCGATGAGGACATATCCTCTGGTCCGTAATTTACGGAACAGGAGATAGTCCACTATTATAGACCCTTAATTTGGATGGACCCTATCAATTTAAAGGTGGATTCCATCCAAATCAATGATCCTCGTACAGTGGACCATCACTTGATCCGCAAATTGCGGACTAGAAGATCCTGCCCCGGGTACGATCACCCCCTGGAATTTGAAATTAAAAAAAATTAACACACTCGAAATATAAAAATGACTTAATTATAAATATTAAAATGTATTGGACTTTTCCAAAAAAATCCAATTAAAACCACTTGGCCAAACCTTTTTTTTTCCCTTGCTAAGCCGACCCTTTTTCCATCTCATTTTTTCATTTTTTTCTTTCTATCTCCCGCGCCGATTTTTTCTTTCTCCCATCATCCGTTTCTTATTTTCTCTCTAATTTTAATTTTATCCTCGAAATCTTTCACTACATATCACTATCGTTGTCGCCCACGTAGCTGTCACCGCACGCTTTACATGATCTCTTTTAATTAAAAAAAATATATAGTATTAATTTTTTAAATATTCATGATTTTATTTGTTAAGTCAAGTATCAATACATGAACATTTTATAATAATCACATGCATAAGAAAAAAAACATCTTTGTAATAACAATTAAAGTTGAATAATTATATGACTAGAAAAATATATCTTTATAATATAAATATTTGACTTAGTACATCTACGAATATGTGTGTGAAAAATAAGGGATTATTAACTCTTAAGTTATTTCTATCAATTTTGTTTGTTATTTATTTTTAAATTATTAGAGAAAGATAGTTATTAAATTAGATGATTATATTTCTAAAATATTATGTTAATGATAAATTAGGTGAAATATCAATGTAAGAAAATACGAGATAAATCTATTTCAAACATGACATCCCCCTTCACCACCTCCTTCCCCTCCACCTCATCCATCACTTTTTGATGTTGACTCAAATGAGTATCTAGTGATCTTGGGCTAAAAAAAGAATATCCTCGAGTATAATACAAATGAAAGGGAGATTGTTTGATGCTATTATTTTAAAAAAGTCTATTTTAACCTAAGAATCATGAATTTCCATGGCGTTCTTGTCAAAACGAGAAATGAAAATTTTGAGTTATATAGTTTAATAGTCATCCTAATTGGCTAGAGTACAACATTGCAAAAGATGCAGTCTTCTGTCTTTATTACTATTTATTCAAGGCGAATCATGGTGGTCAAAGTGGTGGTGATTCTTTTGTTACTGAGAGATTTGAAAATTGGAGAAAGAAAGATAATTTTCATAAACATGTTGGAAATTAGAATAGCATTCACAACAAGTGTACGATGACGACTTATGATTTAATAAATCAAAAATAACATATTGAAACTTGTTTAGTCAATCAGTTTAGTCAAGTAGCTATCAATTATCGTGTTCAATCAGTCTAGTCTAGTTAATCAGTCTAGTCAACATCAATTAATTGCATAAGATTTCTTGTACGTCAAGGATTACCATTTCGTGGTCATGATGAATCCACAAACTCACTTAACCATGGTAAATTTCTTGAACTATTAAGATTTCTTGCTAACCATAATGAGTATATTAATAAAGTTGCACTGGACAATACTCTCTCAAATCTTAAACTGACATCACCTAATATTCAATAAGATATTATCAGATCTATTGCATATTTAACTACTCATTCTATTCTTGAAGATCTTGGTGATGACTTATTTACTATATTGGTTGATGAGACTTGTGATGTTGTAACGACCCGCCTTCTACTGACTAAGCTGTAAGGTCAGACCGTCACATTATGCTGTGCTAACTATTCCTTGACCATCATTAAATCTAATTGTGGAAGCTGTACTAATCAAAATCTTGCTAAACTATTGTCATTTCTTTATTCTACATGTGCTAAGGGGTGTAATCTAAGCTATTCATGTCATTATTACCTCCCCTTATGGTCAAGGAACTCAACTAAGGGTTTCTAGCTAATATCAGGCCTCCCCAATCGATCCACAGATCGATTGGAATGGTCGAATCGATCCAGTGATCGACTCAGCCGGCTATTGTATCCGAGACTTGGGTTGGATCGATCCAGTGATCGATCCAGCATGCTACTGTGCTCGGGCAATATGCTGGATCGATCGGCTGATCGATCCAGACTGGTCAATCGATCCGGTGATCGATCCCAGAGCTCTCTGTTCGCGACAGAAACTGCTGGATCGATCGGCTGATCGATCCAGAAGCCTACTGTTCGCGGAACAATTTGCCCAATCGATTAGCGGATCGATTGGAGTTTCTGATTTTTGTAGCTAAGCTCTGATTTCAGCACTTGTTCGTGCCAAAATTACTCATATCAATTCTAAACTAAATGCAAAACATTCTAACATCACACAAATAATATTTTAAGCATGATAGGGTGCATGACTAACTAATTCTTAGCAATTAACATACTAAGGTGCAAAATAATAAAATGCTAAAATGGTTCTAATGCTTAAAACAAGCATGCTGAAATTCCCTAAGATCTTCATTCCAAGTTCCATCCACACACATCTTCATCGCATTGCCCTCCAGCCTCCGCTAGTCCATCTTTCCTTTACCTTTATCTGCAGTATAAGGAAAAAATATCTGTAAGCTTTCGCTTAGTAAGAAACCATCTACCTCACAAAGCATGCATACGATGCAATTCATGATTTTAAAACATGCTATTTGAAAATACATACTGAATGTGCTAAGCATGGCATGTCATACAACACATAGAAAACTAACTGATCATGGCAATTAAAAGCTAATCATAACTATCATGTTGTATCAACAGAAAACTAAGCTGATAGAAAAACTGAGCTGAGCTAATTCCAGTTAATGATAACGCTGTACTGAATTCACCTAGCTATTTTGTGAGAGTCTGAAAACTATATATATATATATAATAGGTGAAAATACTAATCATGCTGCTGATGGGCCTGACATCTGTATGTGCTATGCGCGCATCCCTAACTAGACCCGGGTTTGCAAGTCCCGAATTTAGTAGGGTTACTAGGTTATCTGAACCTAGGGACGACTGTGGGAGCCCAACCCAATGGATATCTAATCCAGTACAGTGCCACTGAAAAGTAAAACACTGAACATAAGCTAATAAATTCTTGACTTGCTTTTACTAGGTTGTCTAAACCTAGAGCTAGGTTACCTAAACCTAGAGGCGACTGTAGGAGCCCACCCATTGGACATCTAGTCCTGTAAAAGCTGGTGCAAGACTAAATAAGCTATAAAAATACTTCTATTGCATTTAACTGAGCTGTTAAACTGGCTAAACTATACTAGTTATTTTATCGAACACTTGGTGTACATCAACTCTTCTCTCTATTAGGGAGATCACCTCCAGGCACCCGACAACGTCTAAACCTCTAACTGAAGAGGAAAGACGTGTCCGACCCATCTAGAGCTGCTCGACTAATCCCTAAATCTGTGAGGAGGGTTAAATACACCCTGTATGTCGACAAAAATCTGCATATAACTAGTTTAAGAGCACACAATCATACGAAAGCTACTTATACTGCAGGCGAGGGGTTTCTTACCTTCTGCTCGAAGTTTCTTACGATTCTAATCGCTAGATTTCCGGTGGAGAAGATCCCTTCGACGATCTCCTTGCGTCTATGCGTTCCTCTCGCGGAGAGGAGCGTCCTCGTGCCTTTGACGTTGCCGGAAACTACTCCTATGGCCCTAGGGGACGGAACCCTAGCCTTGGCTTGTGGTTGGCGCCGAGAGAAGAAGAGGAAGGGAGAGGGGTCGGCGGAAACTAGGGTGAGGAGGAGAAAAGTCACGTTAAAAGAAAATAACTCTTCACTTAATTCCTCCCTATTTATATTAAGTGGTAATCTCGGCCCAACTTGAATATAAATTTAATTGTTTCCCTTTCCTTTCAGCACGGCCCCGCTGGGTTCACTTGGTTACCATGGTTCACCATAAGTCATAGGACCCAATAGGTTTCGGGTTCAATTCCCGCGTAAGCTATTTTACAGTTCTATTTGTTTTTGCTACTTCCGCTGCTTTAAAAAGTATATAAAAATATCCTAAAATTCCAGAAAAATCATAGAATATTTCTAAAATAGTTTTGAGAATTTTTGGGCGTTACAATCCCCCATACCTTATAAAAAGTTCGTCCTCGAGCTTAGAATAACTCTGGGTACTTCTGTCTCATACTAGCTTCTGTCTCCCAAGTTGCCTCTTCTACTGTGTGATTTTGCCAAATGACCTTTACTAATGGTACTTCCTTATTCCGTAATTTCTTAACTGCTCGATCTACTATCTGAGTAGGTCGACTGTCATAGCTGAGGTCTTCGCGGACTTGTACCAGCTAGGGCTCAATTACCTGGGTGGCATCTGGGATATGCTTCTTCAGCATAGAGACATGAAATACATTGTGGACAACTGACATTTCCTGAGGTAGCTCTAGCTCATATGCTACTCTGCCCACTCTTCTAGTGATAAGGTACGGTCCCACATATCTGGGACTTAGTTTGCCCTTCTTCCCAAAACGCATTACCCCCTTCATGGGAGCTATTCTGAGGAACACTGAATCCCCAACTGAAAACTCCAAGGGTCTGCGCTGTGTATCAGCATAGCTTTTCTGGCGGCTCTGAGCTGTCTCTATCCTCTGGCGGATCTGCTGTATAGCTGCTGTGGTATCTGCCACTAGATCTGTCTGAAGTTCTAGTTCCTTCTGTTCATCACTCTCATACCAGCAGATTGGAGATCTACACCTCCGCCCGTAGAGAGCCTCGTAAGGTGCCATACTGATGGTGGCCTGATAGCTATTGTTGTATGCAAATTCTGCTAAACTCAGATATTTACACCAACTTCCCTTGAAGTCTAGGGCACATGCTCGGAGCATATCTTCGAGTACCTGATTTACTCGCTCCGTCTGACCATCTGTCTGAGGATGGAAGGCTGTGCTAAATTTCAACTTAGTGCCCAATGCTGACCGTACACACTCCCAGAAGTGTGACGTGAACCTACTGTCTCTGTCCGAGATGATAGTCCGTGGAACTCCATACAGTCTGATGATCTCATTGAGATACAACTGTGCTAGCTGTTCCATGGAGTAGGATATCCTGATAGCTAAGAAGTGGGCTGATTTAGTCAACCTGTCGATTATTACCCAGATGGTATCAAAACCATTCGTGGTTCTGGGTAATCCCACTATGAAATCAATAGAAATGTCTTCCCACTTCCACTCTGGAATCTAGATAGGCTGCAGAACTCCTCCTGGTCTCTGATGTTCTGCCTTGACTCTCTGGTAAGTCAGACAGGTACTAACGTATCTAGCGATGTCTCTTTTCATCCCGGACCACCAAAAACGTTTCTTCAAGTCCTGGTACATCTTGGTGGAGCCAGGATGCATCGCATAAGGAGTCTTGTGAGCCTCATCTAGAATCTTCCTGCGTAGTTCCTCCTGATCTGAAACACATAATCTGTCACCAAAGTACAATACCCCACTATCAGATACTCTGAATTCTCCACTGTCTGATTCTGCTAATCCTTGCTTGATTTTCTGAATTTCAGGATCCTGTTCCTGAGCTGTCAGGATGTCAACAAGCAAGGTAGACTCTAATGTCATGGTAGAGAGCTGTCCGACTATGAGTTCGAGACCGAAATTTGTGATCTCTTTCTGTAGGGGCGGTGACATGGCTGCTAAAGATAACAAGGTAGCATTGGACTTTCTGCTAAGTGCATCTGCTACCCTATTTGCTTTTCCTAGGTGGTAGAGGATGTCTATGTCGTAGTCTTTAACCAGTTCTAGCCATCTGCATTGTCGCATGTTCAGATCCTTCTGAGTGAAGAAGTACTTCAGACTCTGATGATCTGTATACACTCTGCACTGAGCTCCATACAAGTAATGTCTCCAAATTTTGAGAGCGAACACTACTGCTGCAAGCTCAAGGTCATGAGTAGGATAGTTCTTCTCATAATCCTTGAGTTGTCTGGAGGCGTAAGCGATTACCTTGCCGTCTTGCATCAGCACTGCTCCTAGTCCCAACTTAGAGGCATCACTATAAATATCAAAGCTGTCTGTGTTCTCGAGTAGAGCTAGAATAGGTGCACTGGTCAATCTTCTTTTTAACTCGCTGAAGCTGTTCTCACAGTCCCCTGTCCACTGAAATTTCCTGTTCTTCCTGGTAAGAGCTGTCAGTGGGGAGGCTATTCTGGAGAAGTCCTCTACAAACTTTCTGTAATAACCTGCTAGTCCCAGAAAGCTTCTAATCTTGCTAGCGTTCTTGGGTCTTTTCCAGTTACTCACAGCTTCTATCTTACTGGGGTCTACCATAATACCATCCTTTGAGATGATGTGACCCAGGAAGGACACCTGATCTAACCAAAATTCACATTTTGTGAACTTGGCGTACAACTGGTTCTACTGAAGGGTCTGGTGCTCTGCGTGTTCTTCCTGAGTTCCTGAATAGATAAGAATGTCATCGATGAATACGATAACGAACTTATCTAAGTATTCTCTGAATACCCTGTTCATGAGGTCCATGAAAGTAGCTGGGACATTTGTCACACCAAAGGGCATGACTACGAACTCGTAATGTCCGTATATGGTCCTGAATGCTGTCTTGGGTATATCCCCTTCTTTAACTTTCACCTGATGATAACCTGATCTGAGGTCTATCTTAGAGAATACTGCTGCTCCCTTTAGCTGATCGAACAGGTCATATATTCTGGGAAGAGGATATCTGTTCTTGATCGTGACTTGGTTTAGTGCCAGGTAATCTATACACAGGCGCATGCTCCCGTCCTTCTTCTTCACGAACAATACAGGCGCTCCCCATGGTGAGTGACTAGGGCGTATGAAGCCTTTGTCAAGCAGCTCCTGCAGTTGCTCATGAAGTTCCTTCAGTTCTGCTGGAGCCATGCGATAAGGCGCTTTGGAGATAGGATTTGTACCGGGAATGAGTTCTATCTCGAATTCAATCTCTCTGTCTGGTGCTATGCCTGGTAACTCTTCAGGGAAGACTGCTGGGTAGTCACATACGACTTGGACCTCTGCTAGCTGTTGGTCCTTGTCCTGACTGATACTGACTACATGTGCTAAAAATCTCGTACATCCTGAATCCATTAATCTCTGTGCCTTCATAGCTGAGAGAAATTTCTTGGGCTTTCTCTTTGGTTCTCCGACGAACTCGAACTGTGCTTCTGCTTCAGGTTGGAATACAACTTTCTGCTTACGGCATTCTATTGAGGCACCGTATTTGATCAAGAAGTCCATCCCAAATATGACGTCGTAGTCAGTCATATTTAGCACTATCAGATCACAAAAGAGCTCTCTGTTTGCTATAATGACTGGCACTACTCTGAGCCAGTGCGTAGATGCCATAATTTCTCCTGAAGGTAAGGTCGTCAGAAACTGACTACTGAGTACCTCTGGAGGTCTTGCTAACTTCTCAGCAAATGCCCTGGATATATAAGAATGGGTTGCCCCAATATCGAATAAGACAGTTGTATTTTGCTGTAAAATACTAATCTGACCTGTAACAACTGTCGAGGCATTTGCTACGTCCTCTCTGGTCAGTGAATAGATCCTCGCATTGGTCGTAGCTGGAGGGGCTTCTAATCTGCCCTGACTGATGTGTGGACCATCTAAAGTAGCTTGCATCTGATGCAACTGTGCTGGCTTGGCTTCGTACTGGATCGGCTGTGGTGGAGGGAAGCTGGCCTTATTCGGACACTGCTTGGCCATATGCCCTTCCTGTCCGCATTCGAAGCATCCTCGTGTGCCCTTACGACAAACTCCAGGATGGAATTTCCCACAAGTAGCACACTTTGGGTAACTAGGCTGCTTGCTAGCTGGTCCTCCTTTTGGGTAACTCCCTGGTTTGCGCTTGTTGCTAGAGTTCCCTTTCCAGTTAGAGCTGTGGCCCTGTTGTTTCTGAGTACCTGAGCCTCCTTGCCCTTTGGACTCTGAGAGGACTTGTTTCTGCTGCTTGATATTATTCTGGTAGTGCTCGGTGGTCAGAGCACTGCTGACTAGTTCTTCGGTGGTTTGCGGCCTATGAACGCCGCCAGCCACGTTCATTGCTATTTCCGACCTCAGCATCTTGAGCATCAACCGAACTCTTTCTTTTTCTGTGCTGACTAGTTCGGGGCATAGACGAGCCAATCTGTTGAATTTCTTCACGACTTCCTTCACTTAAAGGTTGCCCTGGCGAAACTCAGTGAACTCGTCGTAGTGGCGGTTTGTGACCCGCATGTGAAAGAACTTCTCGAAGAATTCTTTCTCGAAGTCAGCCCATGTCATCTGGTTCACTGGGCGCTTCGCTCTAATTATCTCCCACCACATACGTGCATCTCCTGTCAAGCAGAAGGAGGCGCACTTCACTTTCTCATGCTCTGGCCAGTCCAGAAGCTCCATCGTACTCTCCAGTGTTTTGAACCAGACTTGAGCATCCCATGGTACACTGGTGCCTGAGAAGTTCTCGGGCTTGACTCTCTGCCACTGGATCAGATAGGCTTCTCTTTTTGCCTCCGCTGCTGGGGCTACTAGTACTGTAGGCTGGACTGGTGGAACCTCTAAAACTACTGGTGTCGCTAAGTTTGGTTCCGGGGTGACTGTGGGAGTGTTCTGCTGATTAGCCTTTAGGGTGACTATCTCCTGTTGCTGTTCAGCTAGCTGCTGCTGTAACTGAGCCACTAATGCTGTAAGGTCTGGGGTAGGCACTGAACTGCCTGCCTCATGTTGGGGCTCAGTAGCTAGTGCCCTTCTAGCTGGGCGTCCTCGTGCTATTCTAGAGACATAGAGGCATATATGACTAATACAATCTTAATAGAGTATTACTGTTATCATATTAACTACTATCATAAACAAGCATGCTTTAGTTATATCTGAACATGGAAACAAGAAACATAGAGAAAGTGAGAGACGTTCTTACTTGGAAGCTGCAGGTTCAATGCTGATGTGTGTGTAGGAAGTATGGAAACTGCTCTGATACCACTCTGTAACGACCCGCCTTCTACTGGCTAAGCTGTAAGGTCAGACCGCCACATTATGCTGTGCTAATTATTCCATGACCATCATTAAATCTAATTGTGGAAGCTGTACTAATCAAAATCTTGCTAAACTATTGTCATTTCTTTATTCTACATGTGCTAAGGGGTGTAATCTAAGCTATTCATGTCATTATTACCTCCCCTTATGGTCAAGGAACTCAACTAAGGGTTTCTAGCTAATATCAGGCCTCCCCAATCGATCCACAGATCGATTGGAATGGTCGAATCGATCCAGTGATCGACTCAGCCGGCTACTGTATCCGGGACTTGGGTTGGATCGATCCAGTGATCGATCCAGCACGCTACTGTGCTCGGGCAATATTCTGGATCGATCGGCTGATCGATCCAGACTGGTCAATCGATCCGGTGATCGATCCCAGAGCTCTCTGTTCGCGACAGAAACTGCTGGATCGATCGGCTGATCGATCCAGAAGCCTACTGTTCGCGGAACAATTTGCCCAATCGATCAGCTGATCGATTAGGAACCCCCAATCGATCCACCGATCGATTGGAGTTTCTGATTTTTGCAGCTAAGCTCTGATTTCAGCACTTGTTCGTGCCAAAATTACTCATATCAATTCTAAACTAAATGCAAAACATTCTAACATCACACAAATAGTATTTTAAGCATGATAGGGTGCGCATCCCTAACTAGACCCGGGTTTGCAAGTCCCGAATTTAGCAGGGTTACTAGGTTATCTGAATCTAGGGACGACTGTGGGAGCTCAACCCAATGGATATCTAATCCAGTGCAGTGCCACTGAAAAGTAAAATACTGAACATAAGTTAATAAATTCTTGACTTGCTTTTACTTGGTTGTCTAAACCTAGAGCTAGGTTACCTAAACCTAGAGGCGACTGTAGGAGCCCACCCATTGGACATCTAGTCCTGTAAAAGCTGGTGCAAGACTAAATAAGCTATAAAAATGCTTCTATTGCATTTAACTGAGCTGTTAAACTGGCTAAACTATACTAGTTATTTTATCGAACACTTGGTGTACATCAACTCTTCTCTCTATTAGGGAGATCACCTCCAAGCACCCGACAACGTCTAAACCTCGAACTGAAGAGGAAAGACGTGTTTGGCCCATCTAGAGCTGCTCGACTAATCCCTAAATCTGTGAGGAGGGTTAAATACACCCTGTATGTCGACAAAAATTTGCATATAACTAGTTTAAGAGCACATAATCATACGAAAGCTACTTATACTGCAGGCGAGGGGTTTCTTACCTCCTGCTCGAAGTTTCTTACGATTCTAATCTCTATATTTCCGGTGGAGAAGATCCCTTCGACGATCTCCTTGCGTCTATGCGTTCCTCTCGCGGAGAGGAGCGTCCTCGTGCCTTTGACGTTGCCGGAAACTACTCCTATGGCCCTAGGGGACGGAACCCTAGCCTTGGCTTGTGGTTGGCGCCGAGAGAAGAAGAGGAAGGGAGAGGGGTCGGCGGAAACTAGGGTGAGGAGGAGAAAAGTCACGTTAAAAGAAAATAACTCTTCACTTAATTCCTCCCTATTTATATTAAGTGGTAATCTCGGCCCAACTTGAATATAAATTTAATTGTTTCCCTTTCCTTTCAGCACGGCCCCGCTGGGTTCACTTGGTTACCATGGTTCACCATAAGTCATAGGATCCAATAGGTTTCGGGTTCAATTCCCGTGTAAGCTATTTTACAGTTCTATTTGTTTTTGCTACTTCCGCTGCTTTAAAAAGTATATAAAAATATCCTAAAATTCCAGAAAAATCATAGAATATTTCTAAAATAGTTTTGAGAATTTTCGGGTGTTACAGATGTATATATATCTATTAATTAAAGAGAAAATGACTGTTGCTTTATGGTTTGTAAATGAAAGAGGGAATATTGTTGAACGCTTTCCAGGCATTGTACATGTAAGCGATATTACTGCTTTATCACTTAAGACTATTATTGATTCTTTGTTGTGCCAACGTGGGTTATCTATATCTAATTTGCGAGGACAAGGATACGATGGAATTAGCAATACGAGAGGAGAATTCAATGACTTAAAAAACTTAATTATGATGGAGAACATGTCTGCTTATTATGTTCATTGTTTTGCTCATCAACTGCAAGTTACACTTGTAGCTGTTATTAAAAATCTTACGAGAATTTCTACTTTTTTTTATGTGATTGCACAAGTGAGCAATATTGTTGGAACGTCATACAAGTGAAAAGACATATTTTGTGAGAAATAATTTGAAAATGTTATTAAAGGAATTTACAATGATGATATCTTTACGTGACGAGGTATGAATCAAGAGGAAAGAGCTAGAAGCATACGTTGAGGTTCACTTTATAATACATTATTGAGTTTGATATGCTTGTATCCTTTAGTTATTGATGCCCTTTTAATTGTTGAAGAGGATGGAAAAGATCACAAGCAAATGGCACAAACAAATAATCTACTGGAATATTATGGGAAAATATGAATTTATATTTCAATTACACTTAATGAAGAATATCTTGGGAGTCATGAATGATTTGTAGCAAGCTTTACAAAGAAAAGAAAATTAAGACATCGTAAATGTCATGGTTCTTGTAAGATCAAGCAAACTGCAAACTATAAGAGATAATTGTTCAAATTTGTTACTGAATGAAATTTCTTTATTTTGTATTAAACATGAGATAGTCACCCTTCACATGGAAGACTTGTTCATCTTTCATGGGAGATCATGATGAAATATTGAGGAAGAATAAATCTTCACTATTATCGCATTGAAACATTTTATGAAGTGATAGATTTGCAACTTTAAGAGTTGAACAATTACTTTAACTAGGTGAACACAGAGTTGTAATGTATGACTTATCTTGATCCATCAAATTCACTATTTGCTTATGATAAGAGAAAATTACTTCAGTTTGCTTAGTTTTATCCATTCGATTTCTCTCCGATGGAGTTAATGCATCTTGAGCACCAATTTGATAATTTTATTTTTGACATGCGAAGTAGCAATCAATTCTTTGATGTTGCGGGGATTAGCGAGCTTGCTAAAAGGATTGTTCAATTGAAGAAACATCGACTATATCCTTTGGTATATTTGCTTTTGAAGTTAGCATCGATATTATCTATTGCAATTGCAACAGTAGAGAGAGTGTTTTCAACAATGAAAATAATCAAAACCTCACTTCATAATAGGTTGGGAAATGAGATGGAAATGATTGTTTGATATCATATATTGAATGAGATGTGCTTGATACAGTTAATAATGAAGCTATTATTCAATATTTTTAAAGTATGAAATCTCGGAGAGTGATATTGTAAAACATATGAAGTTAATATATGACTTTTAGAGAGCAGATCCTCTGAACCGCAAAGATGGACCACTACATTCATTGGTTGATTTGGATGAACCCCACTTGTTCAGTCTTTCTGATCCATCCGGATCAGAGGATCCCGCCTGATGACTTTTATTATATATCCAATTGAAAATCCTGATTACACCACTGGTGATGGGCATACATAATTATCAGGAATTGTTCATTACTTAAACTAAATATGATTTTTGTTAATAACCTTAGATAGATAATCAAGATTTTCAATAATAACTTTCAACTAAACACAAACGCAACCTTAGTAAGTTTGATTTTTAAATAGGATGAATATTAATAAGGGAATAAAAGAATAATTTTTATGTTTTTATTATTTTTATCGAGTTTGATATTTAAGATATTTTTTTGATAATTTTTATTTTTTTTATATTTTTAGATTTTGAATATATTTAGGATATTTTAGATTTTGTATATTGTGGGAGGAAATTATGCGATATCGCTACTTCTAAGCGGTCCAGTATCATCAGTTTCATAATAAAATATAAATAGATAAATTACATATATATTTTACTCTAACACAATGAATATTTGAGAAAGATTAAGTATCTAATGAGATATTTTACCCCATTAAAAATGAATTATCAGAGCAAATAATCAAAATCAAACACTAGGCTTTTAGAAGAGCTAACAGTGCTGCTTAATCAATATATAATATAGTCGAATCATCTTTTTCTCCGATACCATGCATATGTTTGTGCTGAACTACAGTCTGGTTATTTATTATTTAATTTCTTTGTCATATGCGGTTGCATGCCAACGAGCTCACCGTCAGATCCTACCTACCACTCCATGCAATTAATTAATTAAATGCCTACCGAATTTAATCTAAAATTAAAGGT
Source organism: Zingiber officinale (assembly GCF_018446385.1). NCBI lineage: Eukaryota > Viridiplantae > Streptophyta > Magnoliopsida > Zingiberales > Zingiberaceae > Zingiber > Zingiber officinale. Next base: position 114,866,166 of record NC_055999.1, read on the forward strand.
TTCTTTTCGTTTAATTAATCCGCTTGCTTTCACGTGCAGGAGAATCAGATTTCGACCTCGATTTAAACTCCTTGGCAGCGAGATCAGCTAGCTAGGGAGGCCGAGCTAGGCCGGCGATGGCGGAGAAGGAGCAGGGAGACGCCGGAGAGGCGACCAAGTATCGGGGGGTGCGGCGGCGGCCGTGGGGAAAGTATGCGGCGGAGATCCGGGACTCCAACCGCCACGGTGAGCGCGTGTGGCTGGGAACCTTTGACACCGCTGAGGAGGCGGCAAGGGCCTACGACCGCGCTGCCTATGCCATGCGTGGCTCCTTGGCGGTCCTCAACTTCCCCGGGGAGGCGTGCCGAAGCCTTGTCGGCACCAGCTCGTCGACGCAGGTGATCGAGTTGGAGTGCTTGGATGACAAGGTGCTCGAGGAACTGCTCGACCTCGGCGAGAAGGAGACCCGGAGAAAGAAGGGAGGCTGAACAGGTATAGTCGAAGCTAAATCTATAAAATATATATATATATATACACACACATGGTCGTGACCTGTCCTAGGTGCATGCCTAGCATGAGTATCTGAGGGGGTTTGATTACGTGACAGGATTAACTGCCACATGAGCAGGCCCTCTCAAGTGCGCATGTGAGACACGCACCTGGGGTGGCCAAACCTCCTCAAGTGCATATAGGGAGGGTAGATCCTCTGGATCGCTTTTTGTGGTTGAGGGGATGATCTCTTAGTATAAATCGGTGAAATGAATGGTCCACATTCATAAAATAGATAAGGACCATTCATCTCTATCAATCCACATCAAGGGACCATTCCCTAGACCACAAAAAGCGGTCCAGAAGATCCGAGCTGGCACATAGGGGTGTGGATCAGGGCTGGGAGCATAAAAGCCTCTGAGATATATATACGTACACGTTCATGATAGTCTACTCATCTTTGGTGAGCTGCTATTATGAGCGACACTCATGGAAAAAAAATATTAATTTTTTTTTAATTTTTTATTGTGTTAATAAGATTTTATCTGTAAGAGTTGAGTTATAGTATTAAGTAAAAAAAATTTAAACTGAAAAAAAATATATTAGGTGTATAATTCTATTGCTACTAATATATGTATATTTTTTATAATCTAGGTATCAGACTTTGTCCGATTACTTCTGAAGATAGACCGCGTTCCCTCCTGGTTGAATAGATTGCAGAGTTGACAGATCTAAAATTAGTTGATTTATCCAGTCAACCGATAGCACAACAAAAAAAAAAACAATAAAGATAATTGATCTAATAAGGCAAAGTAATAATGGTTTTATGACTTAAAGGCTAAGTCAAGGTCAATCGACTGAGATTGACAGATTGAAAATTTTTGCAATAAGATAGTTGACGATCGACTGGATCTAGTTGACGATCGACGACGACAAAACAACAAAATAGTTGGTTGAAGATTATAAGAGAAGATGGAGATCAGAGCATTTGAAGTTTAACAATTACAAAGGATCTTTATCTTTATGGTCCTTTCAACTTTCTTGTGTACTCATTTAACTCTTTATAGCTTCTACTTGTATTAATCTTGCAAAGAAAATTCCAAGAGGTTTCCTCAACTTTGAAAGAAGCTTGAGAAGGAGGAAGAGCTAGTGGATTTCAAGAGTAACTTGTTGAAAAGTCATATGTACATCGTGAAATAGGAACAAGCGTTTCAAAATATATTAAATCAAAATGTTATATCAAAGTTTCATTCCCTTCGCAATATAATTATTCATTCTTTAATTGAAATCAAATATAAAAGAAATATTGGCAATTAGTATTAAACTACCAACAAACTATAAATAGCTTTCTAAGTATAAGTATAAAAGGAATTAAAGAAAGATGAACTGATAGAGGGTACAATTAAGCTAGGTAATTACAAAGAAATCTTAAATTCTATTGGTAATCTTCAAAATGTTTCACACATTCTTCTATAAATTTGAAATTATCCTATTACATTGTTCAAATTAATACAAATCATCACAAACCTTGTTTACATACTGATCCGGCAGTAAGGTCGGGGGACCCCCTCTGGAGGGGAGCAACGCCACATGGAGGTCAAAAAGCTAAATGGTCAACCTAAGGTCTGGTCGATCGGATAGGAGTAGGGTTAACAGGCCGACCGGCCGAGCGAGTCCGAGCGAAATCAATAACCCCCCCCTGACAGGAGTCCGGTTTTCGACGCTCAAGGTGAAAAGGGTAGTCGGGCCGAGCGGGTAGTCCGCTCGGCCAAGGCATAAAGCAGCATGGGCGGGAATAAGCTCGTTCGAGCACGCGACTGGGAATCTTCCCGGTCGGACCAATACCTACGCCCGGTCGGGAGTAATGTGCCGGCCGAATAGCTAGACGCTCGGCGCGGAGCAAGGAGACCAGACGACAAAGGGAACAGTGGGAGCATCATCCTCATAAACACCTGTCACTGACAACAGGTATGTTCAACGACCAGGCCATAACGCAGAAGCCTAAGACGAAATGGTCTGTCATCCTATCAAAGAGATGCTCTGACTATAGCAGCATGGTGTCAGGCATGCTCTGCTGGCAAGCCCATACCGAGGTAAGGTGAGGTACACGTGTACGCCTCGATGGGAGTGCACCAGCCTCCCCATAGCTCTATATATATGAGAGCCCCCCAGGCTTCACGGGAGGTATGCAATCTCTGATTCTCAACGCCACTTTTTCACTTGCCTCTTGCCTGACTTGAGCGTCGGAGGGTCGTCGTCGGGAAATTCCTCCCGGCCCGACTTCTTTGTAGGTAGCGGCGGAGATCCACATCACCAGCCGTAGACAACGGAGAGCGCCACGTTCCCAGCGTCCATCCACTCATCACTCGGACAGGATCAAATTGGCGCCATCTGTGGGAACGCACCTGAATCCGAGTAGAGAAGATGGAGGAAGCTGGACGACCTCATACCGTGATGCTCTCTCAGGAGGAGCTCGACGCTCTAATTGAGGCCAGAGCAGCTAAGCTCGTGGAGCAGCAGAAAAAAAAGGCGCAAGCCGAGCGCCTAGAGCAATAGGTGACGTCAGCATCAGCAGGCCGAGCGGCAGCTGAGTTCCGACCGGAGAATATCTCAACATGGGGCCGAGATAAAGATCCGGTCGGCATTCAAGGGGAAGCACCACTTGCCCCGATCCCTTTTCACTGAGCCTTTTTCTATACACCCCCGGAATTAATGCCAGCTAACTCTTATCGAGGATCTTCATCTGACGAGGCACCCAAGCGAGACCATAGAAAAGGCAAGGCGCCCCGAACGGACGCCTCACCCGAGCGCATCAATCGCCAGTTTTCAGAGGTCATCCTGCGAGACCCTCTACCAAAGCATTATGTGCCACCGGCGATCGGAGAATACAGCGGAACCACCGACCCGGACGACCATATGGGTAAGTTCGACAACACAGCTACCCTACATCAATACACAGATGGAGTAAAGTGTCGGGTGTTTCTCACTACCCTTTCGGGATCGGCGCAACGATGGTTTCGGAGGTTGCCGAACGGATCCATTACAAGCTTCAAGGAGTTCCGCACGACCTTTCTCCACCATTTCGCAAGCAGTCAGCGCTACCAGAAGACCAGTGTCAGTCTGTTCGCCATCAAACAAGAGCCCAGAGAATTGCTCCGAGCTTACATCCAGCGATTCAACCAGGTGGCCATGGATATTCCAACGGCCACCTCAGAAACAATGATGAATGCGTTCACGCAAGGCCTCGTGGATGGTGACTTCTTCCGCTCACTTGTTCGGAAGCCACCCCGAGACTATGATCATATGCTACACCGGGCCAATAAGTACATCAATGTGGAGGAAGCTCAGGCGGCTAGAAGAAAGGAAGCTCCAACTGAGCCGCTAGCCCCTGCCGAGCGGAAGCCGCCCACTAGCTACCAGCCTCCTAGAGGACCTCGAGCTGAAGCAGCCTGCCCTCATCAACATGCAAGGTCCCATGCCATCCAAGAGGTAGCTGCCGAGCTGCCCAAGACAAAAAAGAAGCTATGGACCCCCAGGTTTTGCTCCTTCCACCGGACCGACACGCATAACACCCGGGATTGCCGAAGTCTTCCTCTTATCGCCCACCCCGCTCCCCGGGGTGGTCGTCGTCGATCGCCATCACCCGATAGGCGACAGCGACACCATGAAGCCGGTCGGCGGTCGTCCAGAAAGTCACCCGAGCGGTATCATCCTCAGAAGCATGAAAACAATCCTCGGGGATCTAAGGAGCGGTCGAGGCCGTCCGATCGGGAGGAAGAAAATAGAAACAACATATCCCGGGGCGAAATCAACATCATCGCTGGTGGACCGACCGGGGGTGACTCCAACAGGGCAAGGAAGGCGAATTTCAGGCAGCTCAAGATCCATGCGGTCGGGTGCAGTCAAGAACGGGCGAGCGAGCCCGAAATCAGCTTCGGGTCCAGGGACCTCGAGGGAGTCGAAGTCCCACATGATGACGCCCTCATCATCAAAGCGGTAATAGCTAATTACACTATTCACCGCATTTTCATTGATACAGGCAGTTCGGTCAACATCATATTCAAAAAGGCTTTCGACCAACTGCAAATTGATCGAGCTGAGCTGATGCCCATGACAACCCCGCTCTACGGGTTTACGAGAAACGAAGTTCTACCGGTCGGTCAGGTCCGACTAGCCATTTCGCTAGGAGAAGAGCCGCTCAGGAGGACGAGGACCTCCAACTTCGTCGTGGTCGACTCTCCCTCGGCGTATAATGTTATCCTGGGGAGACCAGCGCTAAGCGAGTTTCGAGCGACCGTCTCCACCTTCTACCAAAAAATTAAATTCCCTGTCGAAGACCAAGTGGGAGAAGTGCAAGTAGATCAGCTGGCGGCTCGGCAATGCTACGTCGAAATGGTCCGAGCCGAAGCAAAGTCCGCACGGAAGATGTCGCGGATTGAGATAAACGCTATAACAAATAAACAACCCTCTTTGGTTTATGAAGACAAAGAGGAGGTACAGATCCACCCTTCCCGACAGGAGGCCACTACATTCATAGCGTCTGATCTGGAGGCAAGCCAGAAGGAGAAATTAATCAGATGTCTCCAGAAAAACTGTGATGTCTTCGTGTGGTCGACGCACGAGCTGCCGGGAATTTTGCCAAGCATCGCGCAGCATAAACTGCACGTCCGGCCGAATGCGCGGCCAGTGAAGTAGAGGAAGAGAGACTTCAGCGCCGAGCAGAACGTCATCATCCGAGAAGAAGTGGAGAAACTCTTGGAGGCCAGCCACATACATGAAGTACAGTTCCCGAGCTAGCTGGCGAACGTGGTGCTAGTCTCCAAGCCGGGCAACAAGTGGAGAGTCTGCATCGACTTCTGAGATCTAAACAAGGCCTGCCCAAAGAACTTCTATCCCCTGCCCCGGATTGATCAACTGGTGGACTCCACTGCCGGGTGCGAACTGATATATGCATGCTAGATGCTTATCAGGGTTATCATCAAGTGCCGCTCGCCAGAAAAGACCAAGATAAAGTCAGTTTCATCACGGCAGATGGCACGTACTGTTATAAAGTGATGTCGTTCGGGTTAAAGAATGCAGGAGCAACATACCAGCGGCTGATGAACAAAGTATTTCGTGAGCAGATCGGGCGCAACTTGGAAGTCTACGTTGACGATATACTCATCAAGTCAACCCGAGCGGCAGATCTTCTCAAGGACATGGAAGAAACCTTTCAAACGTTGAGGAAGTATGGAGTTAAGCTGAACCCTCAGAAATGCTTGTTCGGAGCAAAAGGAGGACGTTTTTTGGGTTACATCGTGACCGAGCGGGGCATAGAGGCAAACCCTAGCAAAGTGAAAGCAATACAAGATATGCCGCCCCCTAAAAATCTCAGGGAGGTACAGCGCCTAACCGGTCGGATAACGGTATTATCAAGATTCCTAAGACTGCCGACCGGAGCCTGCCTTTCTTCAGAATTCTGCGAAAAGCTACCAAGTTCCAATGGGATGAGGATTGAGATCGGGCATTCGAAGAGCTGAAGGCATATTTGAATTCCCTACCAGTGTTAGCCAAACCGGCTGTAGGTGAGCCGCTCTGTATTTACTTATCTTCAACTGAGCATGTCGTGGGCTCGACATTGGTACGGTCGAGCGGTGAAGAACAACCTGTATACTTCTTGAGCCATATTTTAAAAGATGCTGAATCTCGCTACACCGGGCTCGAGAAGCTGGCTTTGGCTTTGGTCCTAGCCGCTCGGAAACTTCGTCCTTATTTCCTTGTGCACACAATCATCGTCAGGACCAATAGCCCATTGGGAAGAGTGCTGCTGAACCCAGAAGCATCTGAACGGCTCATCAAGTGGACAACGGAGTTGAGTGAATTTGACATTCAATATCAACCCCGGTCGGCAATCAAGGCTCAATCCTTAGCGGATTTCGTTACGGAGGTACAAAATCCCGAGCCCGAAGCTTTGTGGAAAGTGTTTGTGGACTAATCGTCCACTCAGCGAGGGAGTGGGATTGGTATCCTGTTGATTTCCTCTCAAGGCGAGCGGATGCACCTTTCTGTCCGGTTGGACTATCGGGCGACGAATAATGAAGCGGAATATGAGGCCCTCATAGCCGGCTTGCAGGCCGCCCGACATGTGGGAGCCGGTCGGGTAACAATACATTCAGACTCCCAACTCGCCGCTCAGCAACTCTCCGGGTCCTTCGAAATAAATAACGCGAGGTTGAAGCTTTATGCCGAGGCCTTCGAAAGGCTTAAGCACCACTTCAGGGAAGTCATCATCCAGAAGATACCCCGAGCGGAAAACCAGTCGGCAGATGAGTTAGCTAAGCTCGCGAGTTCAATATCACTGATCATCATCCAACAACTCATAGAGCAGGTATCCTTGGTGGCGCATATCGACCGAATGGAGGGTCTCACCTTCCCGAGCGACTGGAGGACACCGATAATGGAATTCTTGAGCTCGGGGACCACACCGTCCGATCGGGAGGAAGCCCATTTGTTAAGGAGGAGAGCCGGCCGGTTCACACTCGTGGGAGGTCAACTCTACAAAAAGGCTTTCTCCCGTCCGCTCCTGAGATGTGTGAGCTTGGAAGACGCGGAATACATCCTCCAGGAAGTGCACCAAGGATCATGCGGAGGACATCCGGGCGGGCGATAACTCGCTAGGAAAGTCCTGCTGGCCGGGTACTTCTGGCCAACCCTGCAAGAAGACGCCGCTCGGACTGTTGCAACATGCATTTCTTGTCGAAAGTTTCATTGCTTCTCTCATCGGCCGACGAAGGAAATGAAAGCGTCTGCGGTATCCTGCCCGTTCGACCAATGGGGTATGGATATTGTAGGTCCCTTCCCCATGGCGATCGGGCAGCGGAGATTCCTGCTAGTGGCAGTCGACTACTTCTCCAAGTGGGTCGAGGTCGAACCACTTGCGAAGATAACCGAGCAGATGGTCAAGAAATTCATATGGCAACACATCCTCTGCTGGTTCGGCATTCCGCGTCGACTCATTTCTGATAATGGACGGCAGTTCGTGGGAAAGCAGCTCGGAAAGTGGTGCGAGGGCTACGACATCGAGCAGCACTTCACGTCCGTGGCGTACCCCCAAAGCAATGGTCGAGCCGAAGTAGCCAACTGGGAGATCCTTCGCATTCTTCGGGCTCGGCTCGACCATATGGGAGGAAGCTGGGTGGACGAGCTGCCAGACGTCCTATGGGTCATCCGCACGACCCCTAAAGAGGGAACGGGAGTAACACCGTTCTACTTGGTATATGGGGGTGAAGCGGTTGTCCCCGTGAAAGTTGGCGTGGAGTCCGTTCGAATACAGAACTACGACGAGGGCAACGCCGAGCGAAGGCAGCTGAAATTGGACCTGATCGACGAGGAGCGAGCCAAAGCCAACGTCCGACTGATGGCATACAGGCAAAGGATGAAGCAGAACTACAACCGCCGTATGATCCCGAGAGCATTCTAGGTCGGTGATCTTGTGTGGAAAAAATTGAAGCCAGTCGGAGATGTGGGCAAGCTCGAAGCTCCCTGGGCAGGACCCTTCAGAGTTGTCGAAAAGCTCTGCTCGGGTGCCTATTATCTGGAGGATGAAGACAGATGGCAACTGGATCGACCATGGAGCGTGAACCACCTCCAGCCTTACCGGGCGGGGTGAAAGGTGCACCAATGTAATGTATGCTGTATACTTTATGTTCGGATGTATACTTGAAATGCATGAGTAAAAAATCGGAAAATTAGCGCAAGTATAGGGCATCGTCAGCCGAATCGGAAGACCGTCGAGCTCCGACGTTAAATATCGAGAGTCGGACCGGCGACTATAAACCCTCCGGCCGGAAGACCGTCGAGCTCCGACGTTAAATATCGAGAGTCGAACCGGCGACTATAAACCCTCCGGCCGGAAGAACGTCGAGCTCCCACGTTAAATATCGAGAGTCGGACCGGCGACTATAAACCCTCCGGCCGGAAGACCGTCGAGCTCTGACGTTAAATATCGAGAGTCGGACTGGCGACTATAAACCCTCCGGCCGGAAGACCGTCGAGCTCCGACGTTAAATATCGAGAGTCGGACTGGCGACTATAAACCCTCCGGCCGGAAGACCGTCGAGCTCCGACGTTAAATATCGAGAGTCGGACCGGCAACTATAAACCCTCCGGCCGAAAGTAATGCTGTTTAGCAGTAATTCTAGTTAAAGCTATGCATGTATTCAACTAAGCGAGTCCGGCTGACCAAGTGTGCAAGCGAGCGAGTTACCAAGAGTACCCCGTAAACATCTAGTGAAAATCTCATTTGCGAAACGAGATATATTCAGCCGAGCGGCCTAGCTATAAAAAATACTTCGTGAAAAATCTCCTTCAAACACAATAGAGGCGGGATGAGAGGCGAATAACGAGGAGAAGTGGAGGAACGTGAACGACGGTGGTTGGTGAGTCAAGCGGATAGCACGCGTATTGATTAACAAAAGAAAAAGCAAGCAAGAGGATGACATATCATTAGAGGCCGTTAAGGCCGATCGGAGTGATTACAAAATGCCTTCATTCCAGGAAATCATAAAGGCCCTTTGGGATGGTGCTGAGGAGCGTCGCTTGGTCTTGGGCCGGGATGAGGACGGAGTCGGGAAGCTGACCCTTGGACTTCAGGTAGGTTGTTGTGGCAGTCATAGCAAGCTCAAAGGCAGTGTACATCCGTTCGCAGACTTTCTCCGAGAATTCGGCCGAACGGATGTAATTTAGCCTCAAGGCGGCGACCCGGCCTGGCTCAGCCTCCTGATATTCCTTGAGGGCCGCTCGGGAAGCATCGGCGGTTGCCTGGTGTTCTTGCAAGGTAGCCTCAAGCTTCGTCACCTCATCCGATCGGGCCGCCTTCTCGCCGGCCAACTGCTCCATCAGCTCCTTAACTTGTTGCTCCAGGCCTCGAGCCTCGACGTTTTTATTCTCCAGATCGACGATGGCCGTCTTCTTCCGATAGGTGGCAAGACTTATTTTCCGCTCGAGTGTCTTCGCCTGTCTTTCAAGTTCTGCTAGAGTATAGGCCTGATCGGCCATCTTCTTCCGTTCCGCCTCCAACAAATCTTGGGCCTTCTTGAGCTCTTTCTGCAGCTCGGCGTATGAGGGGCCTTGGGAGCCAGACGGGCCGCCCGAAGCCTTCAACCTCTTTATATCTTCTTCCGCCATAGCCAAGCGATTGGAGACAGCGATCTCCTCCACCCATCTCTGGCACGAATAGGAATATTAATAGCCGATTGGAATTACGGCATAAAAAACTTCGGAAGAAAACATACTTACCCCAGTGGCCTGCTGCATATGGTTGTTGGCCAAGTTGCCGAGCGGAATCAAGGCAACCCGAGCCCTAGCATCGGCCCACATCTCGGCAAGGGGCCCCTTCATAGTAATCATGTGCTCGGACACAGTTGGCCGAGCGGACTCGGCCATAAGCTCCTCGGTAGGGAGATGCAGCGTGGCCCTGATCGTACGACTCCGGCCGAGAGTTGTGTAAGCAAACGCAGAACGATCGGAGGCTGGAGTGAAGAACTTGGATAAAATAGTCGAGCGTTGAACTCGGCGAGGCACATGAGGAATTGAGCTGACCGGCACCGCCTCAATGGGATCCGCGAGTAGGTCCAGGTGAGAGGGGGTCTGATCGGATGAGATCGCCTCAATCGCTAGGCCTTTGCCACGAGAAGCATTTCCCTCTCGCTCAGGCACCTGGATCGCGGAAGTGGCTGATCGTGGGGGAGTTTCCGACCGGCGTCTTTTTTGCCTAAGCGGGCATTCTTCCTCCTGAATAGAACCTTCCTCCCGGGCGGAAGGCCCTCGGCTAGAAGTTGCGCCAACCGCTGGCTCCGGGAGAGAAACCTGAGCGGCCGACTCCCCCGCATTCGTTTCGCTCTCTCCCTCGTGAGAGCCGACCGGGGTGATTCCCAGTTGCTCCATCTCCTTGGCGGCTGCCGCCTCAAGTGCCTCGGCTTTCTTCTTCAAGATACCGGCCATTATTGACTCCATAACAACGTTTGCTGCAAAGGAAAAAGAAGAAAATCAATTAGCAATCAAGGTGAAAGTTCAAGTAAAATTCTTACCAAAGCTGCTCGGAAGAGGAGTCCGGATCGGACTCAGACCAAATATGTACAGTATGCCCTCCGACAGAAACTTATTTATGTTAAGCTTCAGACCGGCCAGCAGGTTCACAGCCTGAAGATAATCCGGTCGGGTCTTGAACCGCTTTAACTCAGGAGAAGTGGGCGGTCCGACCTGCCATTTGGTTAAGAAAGGAGCCCGTTCGGGGAGACGAAGATAGAAGTAATACTCCCTCCAGTGTTTATTGGAGGAAGGAAGTTTATCAAAAAAGACAAGGCCGGGCCGGACTTGGAACATATAAGTACCCGGTTCGGACTGTTTGGGATAATAAAAATAATAGAAGATCTCCGGTCAGAGAGGAATGCGGTGTATCTTGAATAACACCACAACACCACAAAGAAGGCGGAAAGTATTGGAAACTAAGCTTCCGAGCGGAATGCCAAAAAAGTTACAGACATCCACGATGAAGGGGTGAAGAGGGAACCGCAGACCGGCCACGAATTGGTCGCGGAAAAAACAGATACCTCCGAGCGGCGGTTTATTCGGCCGAGCGGAGGGTGAGGGTAAAACAAGTTCAAAATCGGATGGGATAGCAAAATCATTAAATAAAACCTCGGCGTCGTGCCGATCGAACCGTGACTCCATGGTAGTATACCATGGGCCGAGAGCTAGATCCGGGGGCTGAGAGGAACTGGCCATTGTCCGAATGAGCGAAACCACAAAAGGCGAGGAAAGGCAAATGATAGAAGGAAGAAGATGACAAACAATATAGTGACCAGAGAGCGAGAACTCAGCAAAAAACACGAGGATAACAGAGAAGGGGTAAGGACCTTACAAAGAAGTTGAGGATCGAAAGGAGGAGGCTGGAGATCGCCGGAAACGGAAAAGCGGGATCGCTGGAAGTCTGAAACGCCAGAGGAAGCTGTGGAGCACGAGAAGGCACAGATGCGGAGGGGGGGCGAGAAGGCGAAGGCTTTATAGGGTTGGGCCCGAGTGGCCTCCACCGTCGGATGCAGGTCACGGGAACCGAAGCACGCATCGGGCCGTCCATTTTAGACCGCCTCAGTCTCGTCGTACACCACGCCACCGCCGTACGATGACGGCAGCAGCGCCACATGGCATTCGACTACTGGAGTGCATTTAATGAGCGCGTGCTCGGCCTTAATGACGGAGATTGGCATAAATTCCAAGGAGATCCGAGGGAGGGTGGCGTTGACTGAGGCCGTAGCTACCCCCACACAGGTCGAGCGGAGGATGGTTTATTGGACGCGCCGCTCGGCACTACGGGCGTCCAGTCAGTCGGACTATGCGCCTCCTTCGACTAGACTTGAAGGGGAGGCAAGTGATCCGGCAGTAAGGTCGGGGGACCCCCTCTGGAGGGGAGTCAACGCCACGTAGAGGTCAAAAGGCAAAATGGTCAACCTAAGGTCTGGCTGATCGAATAGGAGTAGGGTTAACAGGCCGACCGGCCGAGCGAGTCCGAGAGAAATCAATAACCCTCCTGACAGGAGTCCGGTTTCCGACGCTCAAGGTGAAAAGGGTAGTCGGGCCGAGCGGGTAGTCCGCTCGGCTAAGGCATAAAGCAGCATGGGCGGGAATAAGCTCGTCCGAGCACGCGATTGGGAATCTTCCCGGTCGGACCAATACCTATGCCCGGTCGGGAGTAATTTGCTGGCCGAATAGCTGGACGCTCAGCGCGGAGCAAGGAGACCAGACGACAAAGGGAACAGTGGGAGCATCATCCTCATAAACACCTGTCACTGACAACAGGTATGTTCAACGACCAGGCCATAACGCAGAAGCCTAAGACGAAATGGTCTGCCATCCCATCAAAGAGATGCTCTGACTGTAGCAGTATGGTGTCAGGCATGCTCTGCTGGCAAGCCCATACCGAGGTAAGGTGAGGTACACGTGTATGCCTCGATGGGAGTGCACCAGCCTCCCCATAGCTCTATATATATGAGAGCCCCCCAGGCTTCACGGGACGTATGCAATCTCTGATTCTCAACACCACTTTTTCGCTTGCCTCTTGCCTGACTTGAGCATCGGAGGGTCATCGCCGGGAAACTCCTCCCGGCCCGACTTCTTTATAGGTAGCGGCGGAGATCCACATCACCAGCCGTAGATAGCGGAGAGCGCCACATTCCCAGCGTCCATCCACTCATCACTCGGACAGGATCACATACCATTACACTATACACAAACATTCACAATCCATACACAAATAACTAATCAAATCTACTATCCACATTCATACAAACTAACACAATAAACTATCCAAATACAATAACAATACACAAATTTAAAGAAATACAAACCATGCCCATAATGTTAGAGAGTCTGACGCGAGTGCGTGCTAAAACACATTTCGTAAACATGCACAACGAAAGATAAAAATAATAATAATTCTTATTATTTATTACAACATATACACCACACGCATATAAGGATATATCTTATACAAATATTATCACAATATAAAATTTTATGAAAATAAATTTATGCTTGATATACCTGATGAATGATACGGACTGGAAAAAGAAACAACCAAGTGACACTCTCGGAGCCTCGCCTCTATCTATATCCATGGTGAGCAATTATCAAAACGGCTTCACAAAGCCATGAGTCTTGCCTTCATCTTCGGTACTAGCCAATGATCATAGACAACGTGATCGAAGAGAAGGATCTAATCTCGACTCGTGTCCGGCGGCTGAAGCAACCCAGTGACAATAAAAGGAGATAAACAGTAGCAACAATCATTGTAGATTGGAGGATTTGATCACTGCTGTCTGGGTACAGTAGGCGATAGGAGGCTCCGGGGTCAGTAGGTGACCATCGGTGGAAGAGCTACCGACAGCAGGCCCTTGCGACTACGTAAGGGGATCATCGAGGTTGCTTTTGGGTGGCCGCAACACACCTTCGCTGCTATTTGCGCTTGGATGGAAGATCTGCTGGTGCTTTGCTGGCTGGAGGCAGGTGCTAGCTGGAGGGAGCTTCTGACCGAAGTAGCTCCTTGGGTGGCTGGTTGGTTCGGGCTGTAGCACAAGGAGTTCCTCCTTGTTGTCGGTGGTGGCAAGAAGGAGGAGGAGGAGAGAGAAAAACCTTCCAAGAGATTAATTAATTTTTCTCTCAACTTTATATCAATATATAGATTTCCTAGATGAGTTTGATGAGTTAAGCCTAAACCTAACCCAATTAGCCTTAACCAAAACACAACCCATTAAGTTCTTGGTTCGGTTCAAAACTAAAACTCTTTTAATTAAAACTAAACCAATTTGGTTTATAATTAAACCAAAGAGGATTCAACTTGTCTTCAAAAGATGTGGCTTATTCGCACTTCCATTCGGACAAATATCTTTCCATATTTTTCTTCTGTCTGGTCCAACTAGACTCAATTTTTTTTAAATATGAGAATCCAATTCTCAAACTCGTTTTAAGTCCTTTAGATAAACTCGTAGTGCGTGAGACTCAATATGTTCCTAGTTATGTTAGTCGTCCATAATTAATTATTAATTATGGATCGATCATGAGTGACACCTAGTAGTACATCATGACCCCCCCATTGATTGAAAAATCATACGGTTGATTCCAGAACCACTTCTGAACCTTTCAGCAGTTATAGTGAATCATGTCTCATTCTTTTCACTTGCCTTATATCCACTTGGTTCAAGACATAGTCTATGTGTATGTCCCCATTAAGCTGACTACATCACACCTAGCCCAAGTAATACTTCCTCATCCTCCATATTCAAATTACTCATACATATGTCCAAGAGTACAATACTCTCAACATGTGATGTTTGGGCAAAGACTTTGAGTAACAATCATGACAAGTAATCATAGGGTATACATCTCATAGTAAGGAGCGATGAATCCTCTGTAGGCTATCCAAACACCCTTGAACACTTTGACTTATACCTAATCATCCCGGGGTCACACCTCTAAGGAGATGCTTTCTTAGGATGTCAAAGTATAAGTCTTCATGACCAAGGTAACTTGAATACCTCAAATCAAAGGAAACTTGTAATTAAGTTACAATAAGAGCTTCATTGACATATCCCTATATGTAGAGAATCATATGAAGTCTTACAGCAGGTCACTTCAATGAACTAGTTACCATAACTAGCATCCACGTTTAACTCTCATCATCCCAATATCTTTAGTTAGTGAGAACCAACTGCTTGGTTAGACCGAGTATAATCTGTGCTAGTCTCACAGAATTAATGATGTCTAAATACATCAATTTGTTGACTAGGGAAGATTTACATTCATAATTACACATGTAGAGATACTCACTAGCTGTGATCTAATTACAAGTCCTCTCATATTGTGAATTGTATTACGGATATTCAGTAAGTGAGTTTAAGATCCAATCACATACATTAAATATGTACACTCAAATAGTGAATCTTTATTTATCTAATAAGTAGTACAAATTATAAAACGATTGTCTTAGGACATCTATCAGATATAACACATAATCTACTACAAACACATCCAAATAGAATCCTATGAGATAGTACTATTAAATCCTTTCATAAGTAAAATATGATAAATTATTATCAGAATCATGCTAGGCAAATTGATTCAAAAAATTAACAATGAGCAAATACATTAAAAACATGAAGGTATCACTAATTTTACAGGTAAAAAAAAGTACTTGAATAATATTTTAGATATCTAATGGTGGTGATAAATAAAATATATTAATCCTAATGAATTGTTCTTAAGAAAATGTAATACAATTAGAGATGAACATATTCCTCATTGCTGGAAATATTTGCATCATCTATCTCCTCCTAAGTTAAATTAACATCTACAAGTAATTGGCATGTGGATTAAAGTTGTGAATCAATTGAATGTCTCTCCACTTCGTCATTCTAAAATGCATTATGACTTTAAGCAGCGATGGTGTTCAACATTGTTATGATTGAGCGAAGCTTTATTCGACAAACAGCTAACCATTTAGTAGATCATCTTCTTTTTGTAAGATATTCAAGTTAAAAATTTGATCTGCTTGTATAGCAAAAATGAAAGGTTTAAACTTGTTGAACCTTTTATTTACATTATGCTCAACTAAATTGTAGTTTGCATGTATTCTGGTATATGTTCTTGGAGTCAGATCATACTATGAATATTTGAATAACATACACCTTTTTATAGCTAATGAAAGATATTCAAGCTCTATGATTTTGTTAAGTCTACTATAGTATTCAAACTCAGTGTTACTATTGTCGATAGATCCTTTAACCAAATACCAGAATTATAGGCTAATGTGCGTGAATCCCATTGTGTCATGTGAAATTTAAAGCTATTAATATAGTAACCAGAGTACACTATTATCTTATGGAGAGATCTAGATGCAAGATTTATTATCCTGGAATATTGCACATTTGACATTACATGATCGTTCACCTATAAAAGTTGTTATGATATAAATTAGATGGGAATCTATTACGGATGTATGATTTAAATTATTCTCTAACTTAGATAGATTTGAAATTATAATGAAAATTCCATCTCAAACTTTTTAGTTATCTCACTTGCACCTATTGATGAATTTTGTAGTTGTAGTTACTGTTTGTACAAGCTATCATGGAAGGTAATTTTAAGATAATTAGGATAGGAAACAAATATAATGGGATAAATATTTGATTAGAGAAGTCAACTCACTTTATGTAGGTTTGACCTTATCACAGTTTAGGAATATGTATGTTCTTGTAGCATAGTATTCTTGTTGAGTTAACCATCTTGAAACAGATGCACCCATTGGTTTATCAGGAAACTTAAAAATAGAAAGTATCTCTGGGTCTATTGGCTGAGTATCATCAGAATTTCAAGGACTTGCGATGTCTGGTTTTCACATTATTCATAAAATTATATGAGTAGAAAGAAAATGCTTCTTCAACCAAATAAACATTACATATTAACCCCTCAACTATTACTTTGTTACAAATATTATTCTTTAATTTTCTCAAAAACTATTCAAATGGATATATTCAAAACAACTATTACTGTACTACATAAGACCAACTAGTTGTGCATCGTAAGGTAGATGGACTGGTAGATGTTCCATTGAATCAAAACAACTGGGTGGGAAAATGGACTCAAGTTTATATAGTATCAGAGGAATGTCTGTTTCTAGCCGAAGGATATCAACTATCATAATACACTTTGCTATCAAATCTTTAAAAAACAAACTCAATTCTATGAGTGCCTGCCAAACATTTTGAAAAAGTAAGTCATGGAAAAGTACTGGAATAAGTTTTTGCATGAATACATAACAGTCATAACTCTTTATTCTAAACATCTTTAATATATTTATGTCCCCTTGGGCGGGTGCGGTGGTTGAGATATGAGGTGTTGCCATATGAGGTCTTGGAGTCGAAACTTTGCACGTCAGAGCATGCCCTCCCCATATCTTGGTCACTTGCACTAATGGCTAGTAGTCACCCGTGATTTACCTCCTTTATGTTGGCCTAGGGATGAGTTTGCGGAGATGCTAGGGATGAGCGAATCGTCTTTTACCATATTGAGCCATATTAGAGGCATATCCATCTGGGAATTTGATTTCTTTCAATCAACTACATAAAGATTGCTTACTATCTTTATCTAATGTATAACAAGTCTTTGAAAATTTATTGGTTGTTTCATCCTAATGCAACTCTGGTCTGCTGACTAGTTCTTTTAATTCCTCATGTGATTCTGTAATGTCTTTAGTTCTTCCAAGCACATTCATCATAGTGTTGAATATACTATTGAAGAAATTTTTCTTAATATGTATTACATCTATATTATGTTGAATGAGTAGATACTTCCAATATTATAACTCTTAGAAAATATTTTTTTTTCTTCCAACCACACTTGCACTACTTAACAATGTATTTATTTATCTCATCAAAATCAGACTGTGGTACTAGTAAGAATCCATAGTTATCTATTGGTCAATGATTTGTTCACCTGACTTGATTGTTGGTGGAAGTTTGACTATAACATTCTTTATGAAAATTTTCTTATTTCGCCTAAAAGGGTATTCAACTGGTAAAAATTGATGGTGATTATCAAACCAAGACACCTTTCCACTACAAGCTAATGAAAATGCATCTGACTTTATCATGCAATATATACATGCTAATTTATTAGTCATTCTCCATCTTGACAACATTGAGTATGTTGAAAAATTATCGATCATTCATAATAAAGCAACATGCAATGTAAAATTAATTTTAATTGCAACATTATAAGTCTCTGAGCCTACATTCTATAATTCATTCAACTCAGCAATCAAAGATTGTAAGAAAACATCTATCTTCTCCTTCAAATTCGTTGGACTTTGAATAAGTACAGTATAAGGAACTTGAATTTGTCTTTCATGCATATCCATGATGGTAAATTGTACGATGTTAATGTATTTGACCAAGATGATATTGTTGTTCCGACTGACCAAATGACTGAAATACATCTGTAGAAAGTCTCAGTATCACATTACTTAGTTTCATTACAAAGGAGAAAAATATTGTATTAAGATGTTTCTATGTAGGAGAGTCACAAGGATAACACATTATACCTCCTTCGTATACATGCTCATGATGCCACCTCATGTAGCATGATATTGCAGTTGATGCATACAAAAGTTGAAGTCTAGCAGTTAACAGGAAGTAATACATTACTTTTCATGCAAATTTTTTCTTTTTCTTCTCTGATATGTAACTAACATGCCTATAATGAGTGTGTATATAAATTCTGCATTCAATGAGTTCATTGTGTTTATTTCAAAATATCATGCAGTTGTTTATGCAATAATCAATCTTCTCTATAGACAAACCTAAACTCATCACCAATTTCATTGTATTATATAAACTATCGGTCATTAGGTGATCAGTAGGGAGCAACTCTGATATCAATTGACAAATATTATCGTAACATCTTTCTGATAAATGATGTTTTTCTTTGATGTTCAATAACATTGCAGTAGCTGATAGTTGGGAATAACCAAATGAAATGACGTCCCACACATCTCTTTCACTAGCCTTTAACATGTTATAGGGTTGCTGAACTTCAGTGTTGGTATTTTATCTATATTAGAATGATCAACTGCATTTATTGTATCATGGACTATTAATTACATTGCATTGTTATTATTTGATGATTCCCATAGAGCAGTTGTGCCAAATGAAAAAGCAACCGAAGTTCCAATTGGATCTGAAAAATAAGGTTTTTTTTTGTGTTAGTACCAATTATAGTAATTTGGAACATATTCTTTTTTTTTTACAAAGATATACTTTCACAATATCCTTATCACTAAAAGCTTTATTTCTATATTTGGAATGATTACACGAACAATGTAACTCAACATCATTCATACATTCTGGATGACTCTTAGTAAAGTTTACATATTCTTCAACTATAGTAAAATATTCATTTCAGATAAATCTATTTTCTAATCTGTTATACATCCAAATTTTATTCATGTACATTGTATCTTAATGAGCATAAAATTTTCAACATTATCACCATAAGTATCATGGATTTATGGCCTAAATTAGTAACATAGAATTAACTTTTTGACCTAATTTATTGTGCAGCATTAGTAATACGTTTTGATCTGACCTACCTTTCCAACAATTACAACATATTTCAATCTAAAAATTAGCGCAATGGAAGGAAATTCATACATAGAAATTATCATGGTCTGCAATATCAAAATATTTTAAATCAAAATTTGGATTACAACGTTTAAAATGAGCGACCTATCACCCCATCAGGTTCGGAAAGTATTTACGGTGGACGGCCCATTAGCCTAGTGTTATTAGGTCAGCTGCTTATTAAGGAAAATTCATTCGTTAATTCATCAAAGTTAGAACTCAATTATTTGATGTCTAAGAAGGGCCCTGTCGCTGTACTATTATCCCAGGTTAAAAAAAAATATTGATCAAATCTAATTTGAAATAGAAAATTAATATTATTGATCAAAATAAATCTTAACTAAAACTTATTTTAATCTATAATTTTAAATATTTACAATTCAAACTCATAGATTTATAAAATAATAATTATATATTACATATATTGGTAGGTCCAATATAATAGGGACTCTAGGTAGCCACTTTAAAAGTTTATGGCTTGGGTCGGCCCTGAATTAAAGTCGGGTACACTTATATATGTATGGCTCCGCCTTGAACACGAGCCATCTAGAAGAGCCATCAGTAGTGCTTTATCAAGAATATAGTAAAGTCATCGTTTTTCTCCGATGCCATGTAGAGGTTTGTCCTCACCTACATGACAATTATTATTTAATTTCTTTGTCATCTGCAAGTTGCGTGCCTACGAGCTCACCTTCGTCCTACGAGTAACTAAGGGATTAAAAGGAAAAACTTTCTCCGACAACATACACCCGCCGGGACCCTACGATCTCACCTTCATGTGGTAATAAAGGTGATTCATTCACGCCAGCGTCTTACTAATTTGTCCCTAAGTTAACATAGAGGAGGTAATTAATCACGAATGACTACTAGCCATTAGTGCAAATGGTCAAGACATGAGGGAGGTTATGCTCGATCACGCCGAATTTCGACCCTAAGACCTCATGTAACAACACCCCATGTTTTAACCATCGCACCACCCCAAAGGGACATACGATCTCACCTTCAGCTCCTACACGACGTACTACTCCATGCAATCAAGCAATTAATTAATTAAACGGCCACAGAATTTAATCTAAAATTAATACGCCTGCGTTAATTTCCCCGTGCAGGAGAATCAGATTTCGACCTCGATTAATTTCAACTCCCTGGCAGTGAGATCAGCTAGCTCGGGAGGCCGGGCTCGGCCGGCGATGGCAGAGAAGGAGCAGGGTAATGCCGGAGACACCACCAAGTACCATGGGGTGTGGCGGCGAACTTGGGGGCAAGTATGCAGCGGAGATCCGGGATTCCAACCGGCATGGGGGTGTGCCAACGACCGCGTCGCCCACGCCATGCGCGGCTCCCTGGCTGTCCTCAACTTCCTCGTGGAGGCGTGCCAAAACCTCGCCGGTGCTAGCGCCGGTTTATCGAAGCAGGTGATCGAGTTTAGGAGTGTTTATTCGGATGGATCAAATCAGATTCAGGTGGAGTGGAAAACTTTTTTATAAAAAAAATCTTAATCCCAACTTAATCCGAACCTGAATACAATTTAAAATCTTTAAATTTGAATCTTGACTAATCTAAACCTAATCCAAATAATCTAATTAAAAATATTTTTTTTTCTATTTTCTCTATAACTTTTTAATTTTTATCTAAATACTCTATTATTATTATACTATGCATGAAAAGTATTTTAATTTTTAAAATACAATTTAATTAAATCTAAAAAACCTATTAAAATCTAAATTCAAATCCAATCTGAAAATCTTCAATTTGAAAATCTTTCGATCTGAATCCGACCTGAATCTAAAAACTCTCAATCTGGATCTGATTTTTTTTTTCGAATTGACTAGATTTCGTATTGATTTTTGACACCCCTCTCAAATTAGAGTGCTTGGACGACAACGTGCTCAAGGAGCTGCTCGACCTCGACAAGGAGATCTGGAGGAAGAAGGGTGGCTGAACAGCTACACAAAGTTCAAATTTGCGAGATTACTTTTGGAGATTGTCATTCCCTCTTGGTTGAATAGATTGCACAGTCGATAGATCTAAAATTAGTTGATTGATCCAACCAACTGATAACACAACCAAAAATAAAACATAAAGATAGTGGATCAAATAAGGTAAATTAATAATGGCTTGATGACTTAAAGAAGTCAGCTCATAATGGAATTCAACCGACTGAGATAGTCATTGACAGATTGAAAAGCTTTTGCAATAAGAAAACAATCGACTGATGGTTGATGTACTTGACGATCGATGACAAAATAACAAAATAGTTGCATGCATGGTTGAAGATTATAAAAAAAGAGTGTTGGGCTCATAGGATGTCCATATATTTTCATAATGGTATGATATTGTCTACTTTAAGCCTAGATCCTCATGGTTTTGTTCTTGGGCTCTCCCCAAAAGGCCTCATGTCAATGGAGATATCATGCATCCTTTTAACCCCATGATTTTTTACCAATCTTTCAATGTGAGACTTTGATTGAAACCTAATAATTCTCCCCTCAAACGAAGGATCACAATTATTCTCATAGTCCGGGCCTCCCTGCGAGCATTCGGTTATCCTGACCTGCTCTGGGCCTCCCCGCAAGCATCCCGTCATCCTGACCTGCTTTGGACCTCCCCGCAAGCATTTGCGCCCGGTTACTTTGACCTACTTCGGGCCTACCTATGAGCATCCGACCACCCTGACCTACTCACATCACCGCAAGTACCTGGTCACCCTGACCTACTCCAGGCCCCCCCCCCCCCGCCCCCGCGCAAGTACTCGATCATCCTGACCTGCTTCGGGCCTCCCCGTGGGCATCCGGTCACCCTGACCTACTCCAGGCCTCCCACGAACATCCGGTCACCCTGACCTGCTCTGGGCCTTCCCGCAAGCATCCGCGCCTGGTCACCTTGACCTACTTTGGGCCTACCTGCGAGCATCCGGCCACCCTGACCTACTAGCCTCACCGTAAGTACCCGGTCACCCTGACCTGCTCTAGGCCTCCCACGAACATCCGGTCACCCTGACCTACTCCGGGCCCACCCTCAACTTCGTTCAAGACTGTCCCACTTGGCATCTGGTCCGGACCATGGCTCTGATACCAATTGTTGTGCCCAAAGGATACCCACATATCTCCACAATGGCATGATATTGCCCACTTTGGGCCTAGACCCTCATGACTTTGCTCTTGGACTCTTCCCAAAAGGCCTCATATCAATAGAGATATCATATATCTTTTTAACTCCATGATCTTTTACCAAATATTTCAATGTGAAACTTTGATTGAAATCCAACAAAAAAACATTTAAAGTTTAACAATTACAAAGGATCTTTATCTTTATGATCCTTTGAACTTTCTTGTGTACTCATTTAACTCTTTAGCTTCTACTTGTATTCATCTTGCAAAGTAAATTTCAAGAGGTTTCTTCAACTTTAAGAAGTTTGAGAAGGAGGAAGACCTAGTGGATTTTCAAGAGTAACTTGTTGAAAAGTCATATATACATCGTGAAATAGGAACAAACGTTTCGAAATATATTAAATCAAAATGTTATATCAAAGTTTGTTAGATGTTGTCATTCCCTTCGCAATATAATTATTCATTCTTTAATTGAAATCAAATATAAAAGAAATATTGGCAAATAGTATTAAACTACCAACAAACTATAAATAGCTTTCTAAGTATAAGTATAAAAGGAATTAAAGAAAGATGAACTGATAAAGGGTACAATTAAGCTAGGTAATTACCGATGAAATCTTAAATTCTATTGGTAATCTTCAAAATGTTTCACACATTCTTCTTTAACTTTGAAATTACCTTCTTGAAAAATCTATTGGTAATCTTCAAAATGTTTCACACATTCTTCTTTAACTTTGAAATTACCTTGTTTACATTTTTCAAATTAATATGAATCATCACAAACCTTATTTACATAAAAGAAATTAAATTTTGTCGGTAATTACCGATGAAATCTTAAATTTTATTGGTAATCTTCAAAATGTTTCACACATTCTTCTTTAAATTTGAAATTATCCTATTTGCAATTTTCAAATTAATACAAAGCATCACAAACCTTGTTTACATACCATTACACTATACACAAGCATTCACAATCCATACACAAATAACTAACCAAATCTACTATCCACATTCATACAAACTAACACAATAAACTATCCAAATCCAATAACAATACACAAATTTAAAGAAATACAAACCATATCCATAATGTTAGAGAGCCCGACACGAGTGCGTGCTAAAACACATTTCGTAAACATGCACAATAAAAAATAAAAATAATAATAATTCTTATTATTTATTACAATATATATACCACACGCATATAA
This sequence comes from Zingiber officinale, assembly GCF_018446385.1. Classification (NCBI taxonomy): domain Eukaryota; kingdom Viridiplantae; phylum Streptophyta; class Magnoliopsida; order Zingiberales; family Zingiberaceae; genus Zingiber; species Zingiber officinale. Next base: position 114,889,662 of record NC_055999.1, read on the forward strand.
GGATATAGATCTTATACAAATATAATCGTAATATAAAATTTTATGAAAATAAATTTACGCTAGATATACTTGATGAATGATACGGAGTGGAAAAGAATCAACCAAGTGACACTCTCGGAGCCTCGCCTCTATCTATATCCACGGTGAGCAATTATCAAAATGGCTTCACAAAGCCACGAGTTTTGTCTTCGTCTTTGGTACTAGCCAATGATCATAGACAACGTGATCGAAGAGAAGGATTTAATCTCGACTCGTGTCCGGTGGCTGAAGCAACCTGGTGACAATAAAAGGAGATAAACAGTAGCAACAATCATTGTAGATTGGAGGATTTGCTCATTGCCATCTGCGGTACAGCAGGCGATAGGAGGCTCTGGGGTCAGCAAGTGACAACCGATGGAAGAGCTACCGACGGTAGGCCCTTGTGGCTACTCAAGGGGATCATCGGGGTTGCTTTTGGGTGGTGGCAGGCGGCAGCACACCTTCGCTGCTATTTGCGCTTAGATGGAAGAGTTGCTGGCTGGAGGGAGGTGCTACCTGGAGGGAGCTTCTAACTGAAGTAGCTCCTTGGGCGGTTGGTTGGTTTGGGCGGTAGCACAAAGAGTTCCTCATTGTTGTCGGTGGTGGCAAGAAGGAGGAGGAGGAGAGAGAAAAATCTTCCAAGAGATTAATTAATTTTTCTCTCAACTTTATATCAATATATAGATTTCCTAGATGAGTTTGATGAGTAAGCCTAAACCTAACCCAATAAGCCTTAACCAAAACACAACCCATTAAGTTCTTGGTTTGGTACAAAACTAAAACTCTTTTAATTAAAACTAAACCAATTTGGTTTATAATTAAACCAAAGAGGATTCAACTTGTCTTCAAAAGATGTGGCTTATTCGCACTGCCATTCGGAAAAATATCTTTCCATATTTTTCTTCTGTCTGATCCAACCAGGCTCAGTTTTTTTTTAATCTGAGAATCCAATTCTCAAACTCGTTTTAAATCCTTTAGATAAACTTGTAGTGCGTGAGACTCAATAGATTTCTGATTATGTTAGTCGCCCATAATTAATCATTAATTATGGATCGATCATGAGTGACACCTAGTAGTACATCATGACCCCCAATTGACTAAAAAATCATACGGTTGATTCCAGAATCACTTCTGAACCTTTCAGCAGCTATAGTGAGTCATGCCTCATTCTTTTCACTTGTCTTATACCCACTTGGTTCAAGACATAGTCTATGTGTATATCTCCACTAAGCTGACTACATCATACCTACCCTAAGTAATACTTCCTCGTCCTCCCGATTCAAATTACTCATACATATGTCCAAGAGTACAATACTCTTAATATGTGATGTTTGGGCAAAGACTTTGAGTAACAATCATGACAAGTGACCATAGGGTATACATCTTATAGTAAGGAGCGATGAATCCTCTGTAGACTATCCAAACTGTTGGATAGAGAATTCGCTAGAGGGGGGGGGGGGGGGGGGGGGGAATAACGATTTACAAACTTGAGCGAGTAAATACGCAGCGGAGTAAACGAAAACACAACGCTAACACAAGTTGTTTTACTTGGTTCGGAGCCTTTGTCGACTCCTACTGAAAAAAGCAGAACTTCGTCGGAGTCTCTTCGTACCACTCCATGCAATTAAGCAATTAATTAATTAAACGGCCACAGAATTTAATCTAAAATTAATCCGCTTGCGTTAATTTCCCGTGCAGGAGAATCAGATTTCGACCTCGATTTCAACACCCTGGCAGTGAGATCAGCTAGCTCGGGAGGCCGGGCTCGGCCGACGATGGCAGAGAAGGAGCAGGGTAATGCCGGAGACGCGACCAAGTACCATGGGGTGTGGCGGCGAACTTGGGGGCAAGTATGCGGCGGAGATCCGGGATTCCAACCGGCATGGGGTGTGCCAACGACCGCGTCGCCCACGCCATGCGCGGCTCCTTGGCTGTCCTCAACTTCCGCGGGGAGGCGTGCCAAAACCTCGCCGGCGCTAGCGCCGGTTTATCGAAGCAAGTGATCGAGTTTAGGAGTGTTTATTCGGATGGATCAAACCAGATTCAGGTCGAGTTGAAAACTTTTTTATAAAAATTCCTAATCCCAACTTAATCCGAACCTGAATACAATTTGAAATCTTTAAATTTGAATCTTGACTAATCTACACCTAATCCAAATAATCTAATTAAAAATATATTTTTTTCTATTTTTTCTATAATTTTTTTTTATTTTTATCTAAATACTCTATTATTATCATACTATGCATAAAAAGTATTTTAATTTTTAAAATAAAATTTAATTAAATCTAAAAAACCTATTAAAATCTAAATTCAAATCCAATCTGAAAATCTTCAACTTGAAAATCTTTCGATCTGAATCCGACCTGAATCTAAAAACTCCCAATCTGGGGATCTGTTTTTTTTTTTTTCAAATTGACAAGGTTTCGTATTGATTTTTGACACTCCTATCAAATTAGAGTGCTTGGACGACAACGTGCTCAAGGAGCTGCTCGGCCTCGGCAAGGAGATCCGGAGGAAGAAGGGTGGCTGAACAGCTACACAGAGTTCAAATTTGCAGGATTACTTTTGGAGATTGTCATTCCCTCTTCCTCTTGGTTGAATAGATTGCACAGTCGATAGATCTAAAATTAGTTGATTGATCCAACCAACTGATAACACAACCAAAAATAAAACATAAATTAAGATAGTGGATCAAATAAGGTAAATTAATAATGGCTTGATGACTTAAAGAAGTCAGCTCATAATGGAATTCAACCGACTGAGATAGTCATTGACAGATCGAAAAGTTTTTGCAATAAGAAAACAATCGACTGATGGTTGATCTAGTTGACGATCGATGACAAAACAACAAAATAGTTGCATGCATGGTTGAAGATTATTACAAAGGATCTTTATCTTTATGATCCTTTGAACTTTCTTGTGTACTCATTATTTAACTCTTTAGCTTCTACTTGTATTCATCTTGCAAAGTAAATTTCAAGAGGTTTCTTCAACTTTAAGAAGTTTGAGAAGGAGGAAGACCTAGTGGATTTTCAAGAGTAACTTGTTGAAAAGTCATATACACATCGTGAAATATAAACAAGCTAGGTATAAATTACATTAAATCAAGATGTTATATCAAAGTTTGTTAGATATTGTCATTCCCTTCTCAATATAATTATTCATTCTTTAATTGAAATCAAGCTATATGGTGTGCAGGCAGTACAGGAGGCAATACTGGACGCCAGTACGTGGTGTGTCGGCTGTGCTAGTGGCTGTGCTGGCCGCTAGTATGCGGCTTGTCGTGCTGGTGATTGCGCTGGTTGTGTTAGTAGTTATGCCGCCGCTAGCACTCGGCTAGCCATGCTGGTGGTTGTGTCAGCCATCAACACGCATGAATTTGTCTTAGCTTGTCATTGTTTGTAATTATTATTTTTTTATTTTTTTATTTTATAGCATACTGCATTTGTTGCTCTTATTATGTTGAACTATATTTTTTAGATATAATTTATTAAATAGTACGTATATGCGGTTGTGCAAGATGATAGGATAATGAATATTACATCAGGATCTGTCTGTAAAATAAAGATGTACTCTAGTTACTATGTTAATGACCTCAAATTCTACGTGGCACAATAAGATTCACGGAGATTAGCCTATAATTCTGATGTTTGCATCAAAGGATCTATGGACAATAGTAACACTGAGTTTGATTACTATGATAGACTTGGCAAAATCATAGAGGTTGAATATCCTATGTTACCTATAAAAAGGTGTGTGTTGTTCAAATGTTCATGGGATGATCCGACCCTAAGAATAGGTACCAGAATACATCCAAATTCTAATTTAGTTAAGGTTAATGCAAACAAAATGTTCAACAAGTTTAAACCTTTCATTTTCCGGGTACAATCGGGTCAAATTTTCTATCTTGAATACCCTACGATAAGAAGAAGATCTAGTGAATGGTTGTATGTTTATCGAATAAAACCTAGCTCGACCATAGAATTGTCGAACACCATCACTGCTCAAAATCATGATGTATTTCAGAATGATAAAGTTGAGAGACATTCAATTGATTCACAACTCTAATCCACATCTCAATTGCTTATAGATGTTAATGTCACTTACGAGGATATAGATGATGGAGAGATGTCTAGTAGTGAGGATATTGTTGAACTAACAGAGTCTAACAATGAAGACTTAGAAACTGTTAATATTGATTAGTCATATGTTAATGATGATTAAATAGTAGCATTATTATTCATCAAGTAAGTCATACTTTCATATTATTTGTATTTATATTATCATGTTAGTAAATTTATTATGATGTATTTGTAATGTTATTTTATAGACATTATTATGACAGAGTAACATTAGGCAGTAGCACTCTGTGGCTACATGTTACGAGTTGTTGGGGACTCGTAAATATTTTTTGTTATTAGTAATTCAAGTTCATATATGACTTTATTTATAATATATTTCTTATACCTTAATATTTTTTCATACAGATTTACTCCAGATGGCTATCGAGTTACCACGTATATCACCAAAAAATTCAAAGAAAGAGTATGCGCTTCTGGTATTACATGGAGACATGTAAACCAACAGATGAAGAAGTTTTATTATAATGAATTTGTAGTAAGTAAATTTAATATATTTTGTATTCTATAATATAATTATCATTTAATATACTATATATTTTTTACTCAACTTATAATTGCACAAAAAATATACATGGGAGGAAGTCAAGAGGAACAATTTCAAGATACTTGGAATAGTTATTGTTCTAAATTTTATAGAAACCTTTTTTATTATATAAGAAAGAAGGGCACCAGACCGATGTATGTGTCAGTCAAGATATGAAGTATATGGACGACCACCTGAACTACAAAAAGGTGGCAAGCAAATATTGAAAAGGCACGAGCAAGCTAAGTAGGAATATAGAGCCAGGTGACCTGAGCACCGAAACCACTCAACATACATTCAGATCCAGATCTATTGTTGAGCATCTCATGGATATGATGAGTTTAATTTAAAGTTATATAAGTAAATTTTATATTTATTACCAAACTTTAATAATTTTGTCCCAAATTATTTGTATGTGTAGGAACGTGAACTAGTCCGCCAACTTACTTATATGGAGGTCTTTCTCAAGACCCCATAAGAAGAAGGATATCACATTTGTTAATCCTCAATCCCAGGTCATACACAGAAAATTATTAACTTTATTACATTTAATAATTTCTATCTTAATTAACCTTAATAATTGTAATCAAATTGAATATTAATCATATTATATTTTTCCATACATGATTAAATGACAAATAGAGTGGCTCAGGCATCTCAACCACCAACAGAGGGGGAGTCACAACTTCTATTCACCGTGGTGCTAAATGAGATTTATTATGATGTTGTCAGTGGGCAGATAACAAACTCCACCCTCTACAGCCTTGGCTCTTAAGTCAAATTTACATTTGATCGTTTGAGGACTCTCAGGGGTCGTGATTGTTCCTCTTCCTCCTCTTCTACTGAGGTGCAATTTTTAAAATGGGAAAATCAAGAATTGCGAGCTCAAGTTGCCTCAATGGATCAAAGGATGAATCAGTGGATGACTGCTGAGGAGCAGAGGAGGGCTGCTAATGAGTAGAGCAGATTCGAAGATGATCGGATGAGAGCCGATTATAAGACTCTCATGGCCTATATGCGAGCGATTGTGACTAATTTCATCCAGACCCAGACACCATATGATTTTGAGTCACAAGAGACTCAAGATCCAAAAGACTATGGTGATTAGGTTTTTTTAATATTTGTTTAACTATAACTTAATTTTTTTCTTTATTATACATAAACCTGTAAAATATATTTATTTTGTTTTGATATTCTAAGTTACTCATTTTTAACTATTGTATTATTATATATTTTAGGAGTTGTGACCTATAGACATATTGATATCTGTTCATTTCTATTTAGGTATCAAAATTAGTTATACATATATATATAATTTTTAATTATACATAAATCTGATATAAACATTCGTATTTGGCTTTCCAGAGGATTTTCTATTATTATCTTATATATGGATGTATTCAGCATTTGTATTTAGATAGTTTAATTTTTTTCTATTATTATGATTTGTTTAGATTTTATTTGTTTTAGATGATTGTGATTGTTAGATATTTAGGTACTTTCTAATTTGTTTTTATAATTTAGTATATTTGTTTGTATGGATATTAGTTTATTTGTGTTTGTGATATGTTGGATTATAAGAAATGTATGTATGGATTGTTAAGATGCATGAAATGTGTTTTTATTTGTGCATTTGTGAAATGCGATTGCATAGATATAAATATATGAAATATCTTCTATGATTGATTTTTGTATATATGAAAATTATAAATAAGGTAGATTCTAAATATAAATGGTTCTTTGATTTCTTTTTAAATTATACTTACAAAATACTAACGGAATCCGTATTCTGTCGATAAATATTGAAACGTTTTATCATTGTTTGTGTAATTTTTTTTACCAAGCTGAAAACTCTACTATGAAAAGCATATATAGTCATGATTCAACTGATTTAAGGTCAAGTTTAATAAATTGATAAGCCTAGATGACTAAGTAATTGACTCCAGAAAGGTTCTATTTTGAGTTGAGTCAACAGAAAGTGATTTTAATTATCCGTCAAAGATGGAGTTGACTAGGAAGTTTACTATATTTTTATTTTTATTTAAAAATAAGACCATTCAAAGTGGGTCTTATTCTTATCTAGTCCAATCAACGGCTATGGGTCTACTAGAGTGTATTCTAGTGGATTTTTTTATGAATCGACTAAAGACAATAATTGATGGATATGGATCTCATGATTAATGATTCAATCGACTAGTGAGATTTGTGCCAAGTTAAATTAAATATAACACCTAAGTGAATATCCAAGCACGATTTGAAGGATATAAATAAAGTGGCAAGAGGAGTCGAAGGACAACAACAAACCATTATTCTAAATCATTTCTAGAGCTCCACATTGTATTTTCTTATTATTTCATAGTTATTTATATTTAGGGCTTAAGATTTTTTACCTTTAAGCTCTTTTGTATGGTTTAGGGTTTGGTTTTCAAATTGATATTTCATTTTTTTTTTTGTCAAAAATGATTTTGTACGAAGTGTATCTCCACATTCATAAGGAGAAAGATGACGGTTTTTGTTGGTGCAATTATGCCCAAGCATATGTTTGTGTAATTATGCCTTATTCGGACTTTGTTGGTGCAGTTATCTTAAGCATATGTTTGTGTAATTATGTCCTATCATGCAGGTGCAACAATGGAAGTATAGGAAGGTTCTTGATATTGTTAGGACAAATGAATTTAGATATTTTCATAATAATATGATATTATTTATTTTGAGTTTAAGTTCTCATGATTTTATTTTGGACACTACCCAAGAAATTTTATATTAATGGAGATATTTTTTTCTTATAAATCTATGATCCTTTTCATATGTTTTTAATATAAGACTTTGTTTATAACCATTACAGCTCAATAGATACTTGGCATGAAAAAGTTTACATGGACACTTAACATAAGAAAAGTTCAATGGGTCAATAGCACGATAAGGAAGTCGATCCCAATGGGGTGACAATGAACGAATGCTAAAAAATACAAAGTAGCAAAAACCTGAGTGGGTCGATCAGACGTTAGGCATAATGAGGAAGTCTTAAGAGGCAAAGAGTTTCTTGGCATGAAGGAATTCGTAAAGGTTTGGAAAGCCTCTTGGCACCCAGGTTAACTTAGCAAGAAGGGTTTCTTCTTTAGAGGAATGAAGAAACTAAAAATCAAGCATGAACACAGGCTTAAAGTGGCTCGAGCAAATGTGTTAGTTAAATGATTGAAAGTATCAGTCGATTGGAGTGCAATTGACTAGAAAATATTTTTATAAATTTTAACATAAGAATGTAATTGATGTTAGTCCAGCCAGCTGATAGTCATCAATCAATTGAAGACATCCAAGCAGTTGAATGATTGACCCATTGGTAAAAAAAAAAAAAATTATTGTTAAAGTTAGAGGTTGATTCAAACAACAACCAAATCAAGTCAACAATTAATTGATAATGACCATCAACCAATTAATCATCTAAAAATGTTAACTAAGGGATACTGGACTTTTAGATTGTCAATTAGAATATTTTTTGATTTATCTTGGTAGTCAATAGAAAATTTTCGTAGAATCAAACTGATCACCCCAGACTCGATGTTATCTAACTTGATTAATCATATTTTTAACAAGGCCTAAAGTTGCCTTCGAGGTAATAGTAGGTCCTTCGACGGATAACTAAGGGATCTAAACTTCCAATCAACTGCGGTGTATTAAAGAGGAGTTTTCCTCCAGTGAGAAGCTAGTTTAAGAATATTGACCATCTGGATGAATCTCTATTAATGTTTTCTAATTTACTCAGATGATCGGTAGAAAATTTTCATAGAGCTAAATTGATCACCTCAATATTAATCGATTCGAAGAATTGAATACTGAAGTCAACTATAAAAAATAGCCAGGCCTAAGTGCAAGTTAAAATTTATAATCTTTCAAAATTTAAATTCACCATGCACTAAAAGGGTATGAAAGTTTTCTATTTTTTTTAATTCAAATATCTATACTTGGAACAAGCACGGATCCTTAGTCCGTAATTTATAGACCAGAGGAAGATCCACTTTATAGATTGGTCTATTTTAATGGATCACATCACTTAAATAGATAGGATTCATCATAATCTATTAATTATAATCAATGGAGCATTTTCTGATCCGCAAATTACGGACCATGGATCCGATCTGACCTGGAACTCAACTAATTCTAGAGATCTGCGGTTTTCCTCTTTATTCACCTATCTACACCTGACCCAATAGCTAACGTTCAGATTTTTTTTATTAGATACAATATCATACTGTACATTGTAACTAAGATTCGATTCAAGAGTACAGACAAGATCTTCTGGACCATATTTTACGATCCAAAAGATGAACCACAAAAGATGATTGATATCTTTGAATGGACCTTACCTGTTTAACATGTGGAATCCATTCAAATGGACCAATGAATGAAATGATCCATCTTTTATATCGTAAAATCCGGTCCAAAAGATCTACCTTCCTCAAGAGTAACCTGCACCACCTTTAATTGCTAAGTAAAATGGAGGAGTTTGTATTTTTATTATTGCTCTTGCCTGCTATATATATTTATTTTGAAGCAGTGACGTGATCTTAATGTCGGGGAATGGCAGTGCCATCCTCTTCTCCTCCCTATTGCGCTGTTGCCGCTCGCTCGAAGTCCTCAAATCCGTGCACGCCACCATGATCAAGAGCAACGCCCATCAAGATTCTTTCTTCGTCAACCAATTCGTCAGCCAGTGTTCTCGTATCCGCCAGGTGGGTTACGCCCTCCAAGTGTCCGCCCAAATGGCTGAGCCAAACGTATTCGTCTACAACGCTGTTTTCGGCGGCCTCGTTCAGGAGTTTGCGTCCCGCGAATGCGTGGAGTTGTACGTTGGCATGTTGAGATCCAATGTGTTGCCTGATGGGTATACTTTCTCCTACTTGGTCAAGGCGTGTGCTCAATTGTCGGCTGTGGAGCTTGGAGCAGCAGTTCATGCGCAGATCGAGAAGTTGGGATTCGGAAGGCAGATCTTAGTCCGAACTGTGCTGATGGATTTCTACTCCAGCATTGGCTGGATTGGGGAAGCAAGAAAATTGTTTGATGAAATGTCTGACAGAGATGTTGTTTCATGGACGGCAATGATTCATAGCCATTCTTGCGTTGGGGATATGATCTCAGCTAGGAGGCTCTTTGACGAAATGCCTGAGAGATCCGTTGTATCGTGGAATACCATGATTGCGGGATATGGAAGGTCTGGGGATGTGGAAACTGCCAATTCGCTATTCAATGAAATGCCTGAGAAGAACTTGGTCTCTTGGACCACAATGATCTCTTGTTATTCCCAGAACAAGCGGTACAAAGAGGCGATCGAGTGCTTTGAAAGAATGAAGGCTGCAGGTGTCAGCCCTGATGAAGTGACTATGACCACCGCTATATCCGCCTGTGCTCATCTTGGGGCTCTTAATGTGGGAAGAGAATTGCATCTGTATTCTATGTCCAACAAGTTGAATTTCAGTGTTCATTTGGGCTCTGCATTAGTTGATATGTATGCAAAGTGCGGGTGTTTAGAGAAAGCACTGATTACTTTTTACAAGTTGGAAGAGAAGAACACGTTTTGTTGGAATTGCATCATTGAAGGGCTTGCAATTCATGGCTATGGCAGTGATGCAATAACTATGTTCCGCAAGATGAATGAGGAAGGCAAAGCAAGGCCAAATTTTGTCACTTTTGTCAGTGTCCTAAGTGCATGTAATCATTCAGGGATGATTGAAGAGGGACGAAGGTTGTTCTCGAGCATGATAAAGGACTACTCAATATGTCCAGTGATGGAACACTATGGCTGCATGGTGGATCTTCTTAGTCGCGGTGGCCATTTGGAAGAAGCATTGAATTTGATGTCGACTATGCCAATGAAGCCCAATGCAGTAATGTGGCTGGCTTTATTATCTGGGTGTAGAATCCACCGGAACATGGAGCTCACTGAGATTTCTGCCGAGAAACTACTTAGCCTAGAACCAAATAACAGCTCACACTATATGCTTCTGATCAACATTTACAGTGAAGGCAAAGCGTGGGAGAAAGTTGAGAGGGTGAGGGAAATGATGAAGGAGAAGGAAGTGCAGAAGAGGACTCCTGGATGTAGCTGGATTGATATCAATGGGGTAGTTCGAGAATTTGCTGCTGGCCATATGTTCCAGCTCTCATCAGAGATGTACTTTTTGCTGCTTCGCTTGGATAGGCAACTGAAACTTGTTGGATTTTCACCAGAATAGATGCAAAGATGCATGTTGTGTTTTGATTCATCTCCTAGTGGAAAACTAATTTGCTCGATTGAGGTTTATGGGAAAGCAAGCTTGGTATCCTCATTTTTGCGTTCTTTAGCAATGGCTACAAGGTAATTGTTTAATCATTTACTTGATATACTGAATTTAATTAAGCAAGAAACAAAATGAGAGATTCATCATCTTTTGGTGTAAATGTATAGTAGCTGCAGACTCCAGATACATATGACATCTTCCAGCTTAAGCATCGCGATCTTCCACTAGACTCTAGATACAAAATAAGATTGGGAGGCATCGCCATGTTTTCATGCAATTCAATTGAAAGAAGAGCTAAATTGATTTGTCAACCCCTTGATAAAGTTCAAGCTCATCGGAAGAGGTTTGCTTGTCTAATTGTAGGTTATAGAGTACATGTTGATATATTGAAAATAAATGACAAGTTTGTTCATTAAAGAAGTTCAATTATAATTCAAAAAAAATATGTTGCATGTGAAAATATTAAGAATTAAGTAAACATTTTATTATAATCTTTTTTGATAATATTATTACAAAATTAAAAGTATGTGATATAAAAATGATAAATCCAGCTATCTTTGGGGTAATAGGCCCAGTCCCATGGAATTTTTCCACCGGCCATCAAGGTAATAAAAGTATGTGACATAGCACTTATAAATGAAAGTGAATGATAAATTTCATTAAATCTCAAACAATTTGCTATTCTACTTATTGTATTATAGTTCATAAACATTCTATGTATTTATATAAGAAGAAATAAAATTGAACAACATGTGTTAGATCTTTTAAGCTACATTTGTTTTCAAAGTTTATACTGTATAAAAAGGGCTTTATCATGCAAATAGGCCCGTTGATATTGTGAAATGTTTAAACTAGACCCTCTACAATGCCTAAATCTACTTGAATGATTGCAAATGTTATGTGTGATTTTCTACCTGTCTTTCCACATATATATTTTATAATTTTCACAAGAGTTAACTGCTGAATCTATGAACATTTTAGCTTCTTAATAAAGCTGCTACAAATTTTGAATAATTCTTTTTTTTATAGAGATTATTATATATACATATTTGTTTGTTAAAGAATCTAATTTATAAGTGATGAGTTATGATAAGTGAAAGTCAATGATGAGTTTTTTTGGAAGTCAAAGTTGATGATAAACTTATGAATAATGAAATTAAGTTCATTATCCTGATTTTCGTTTATTCTCAATGGATTCCATACTTTCTATTTGCTCAAAGAGTGTCGGTGACCTAATGAAAATACCTTATATACATACCCTTTTATTTAGTCCGTAAACTATACTCATACAAGAGCTGCTTAGTTTGGTTTGAATTTCAAAACACATACGGACCCACAGTTAAAAAAACAAACTCACCTGCCCATCTAACCAAGTGCCTAATACTGCTAACCCTTCCCAAATAGTACTTGTCAGTGCAATCATACCCAAGTGGTTGAGTGTTTTGATGTGTTTGACAATGGGTTTAAGTTATGATAAGGTTGTGTTTACTGGTGTGTTTGTCAATATGTTCCTGTAGGTGCAATGGATATATGACAACTAGAGAAGCTTAACAGGCATTGAAAGAAAAGAAAGTCTAACGGGAGTCGACAGATGGAGAAAGTTTAAGTTCGGATACTTAGTGAATGATTAAGTCCAATATAAATTGGCAGATGAGAAGTCCCAGAGTTATGATTCATATTCGACAAAAAAAGACCCAGAGGTAAATATTCTTGACATGTGAGATGTGAGAGATTACAAGTGACATCTAATTTTTAGTTTTGGTAGTTTTTACTTAGGTATGTAATTGACCAAAAAATAGATCTTTCAAGAGTTCTCACTTATGAGTATTCCTTTACCAAGAGATCTCACCTCTGTGTTTTCTTAATCGGCACCTGTCTCTCTTGAACATCCTACCAACACATGCTGATCTTCTCCATCTACTAATGTCCATTGTACTTCTTTATCTACCAAGGTCCTTTAGAACTTCTCCATCTACCAAGTATCCAATGAACCTTAACCTATTCCATTTGGAATTTTTTCAATGTTAACATTGTTGAGTTTTCATCGCACCTGCAGTTATCTATCAACTACACCTAGTTACCTACCAAGGTTTCTCCACTTGAGTTAAGGATCCTATCTCTCATTGATGATAATTAAATTATAATAGATCACATACAAAAGAATTATCATATGGTATATATACTATAAACTTAATTCTCTTAATTTCTTTTTATTTTCTTTTTTCACTTTGTGTTTCTTCACGGGTCACTGACAACAAGGACTGGAAGAGCTCTCAGCAGAGCACTTTCTCTTCTTTGTTTTCTTTCACGAGCCGCTACTGGAAGAGCTCTCTGCAGAGCACTTTCCTACTACTGGAGAAGCACAATCAAGGTAGGAAAGAACAAAAAAAAAACCCTATTAGACAATAAGAAACCCAAGGAAACAATATTGATGGTGCTCTCAACCCTCTGAGGGACTTGTATCTATTGAGCTCCATAACCATACAATTAATGATTACCGATCACTAGAGCCTCATGAAGGGGAGCCTTGACGCAACGGTAAAATTGTTATCATGTGACCAAAAAGTCACGGGTTCGAATCCTGGAAACAGCCTCTTGCAAAAAGCAAGGTAAGACTGCGTACAATGGATCCTTCCCCGAGACTCCGCATGGCGGGAGCTTCATGCATCAGACTGTCATTTTTTTTTGTTAATCACTAGAGACCCGTCACATGCTCATCATCAATTCATGGTGGCAAAAAGGCGAATATGCTCGTCCCCACCAACCCGTCCCAGGGCTAACACAGAGGAGGTAAATCACGGGCGACTATTAGCCTTTGGAATAGTGACTAGCACATAAGGGAGGTATTTATCTCGGCTTTGCCGAGATTCGAACCCCAGACCTCATGGTGGTAACACCTCATGCGCTAGCCACTAGGTCTCATAGCTAAAGTTGAGAAATCCTGAGGTCGAGTGCTCATCATCAATTCATGGTGGCACGCTCGGCCCCAGCACCCCCGCCAACCCATCCCAGGGCCAACACGGAGGAAGTAAATCACGGGCGGCTACTGACCTTTGGAATAGTGACTAGCACATAAGGGAGAGACATTTACCTCGGTTTTGCCGAGATTCGAACCCCAGACCTCATGGTGGCAACACCTCATGCGCTAGCCACTAGACCCATCCGAGGAGGCGCTCATCATCAATTCATTGTGGCAAAAAGGCGAATACGCTCGCCCCCAGCGCCCCCGCCAACCCGTCCCAGGATCAACACGGAGGAGGTAAATCATGGACGGCTACTAGCCTTTGGAACGCTCATCATCAATTCATGACCATATATATGGGTGTAGAAACAATTTCTTAGCAAGGTGATGGTGATTTTAATATGATAAGCTGAGCAATATAAAGTGCATGTGTCGAAGCACTAATCCTTGCTATAAACTTTTGCAGTTCTGGAGACGAAGTATTGATCGAGCAAGTTCCTCCATCAAGTTTGGCAGAGCCACATCTAAGTTGAACTCCGCAATGATCCTTGTTACAAGTTTTAGCAGTTCTGGAGAAGGTAGTCTTAATCAAGCAAGTTCCTCCAATTTGCCAGAACCACACCTAAGTTTAACCTCACAATGATCCTTGTTACAAGTTTGAGCAATTCTTGAGAAGTCTCAATTGAGCAAGTTCCTCCATCAAGTTTTCCAGAGCCACGCCTAAGTTTAATCCCACGGTGATCGTTGTTACAAGTTTGAGCAGTTCTGGAGAAGGAAGTCTTGATCAAGCAAGTTCCTCCATCAAAATTGCTAGAGCCACTCCTAAGTTTAACCCCACAATAATCATTGTTACAAGTTTGAGCAATTCTGGAGAAGGAAGCCTTGATCAGGCAAGTTCGTGCATCAAGTTTGCTAGAGCCACACCTAAGTTTAACCCCGCAATGATCCTTGTTACAAGTTTGAGCAATACTGGAGAAGGAAGTCTTGATCGAGCAAGTTATTCTATGTAAATTTCTTCTTTTAAATCTCTATTTAGAAAATGTCTTTACATCCATTTAATGTATTTTTAGATTTCATAGAACAGCAATAGCAACAACACTCTAATGAAAATTATTCTCAATATCGAAGAATATATATTAAAGTAATCAAGGCCTTTGCGTTGTCGGTAATTTTTAATTATCAATCTAACTTTGTACTTATCAATCATGCTATCTGATTTTATTTTCTTCTTGAAAATTTACTTGTGACCGAGTGGTTTACTTTTCGAAGGAAGATCCATAAGTTTTCATGTGCAGTTTTGTAAGATAGAGTCAATTTCAGATGTAATTGCATCTTTCTAATGAAGTTCATCAAAAGAACCTTTAACTTCTAGTAACTTTAGATATCACTTTCGAACATAAAAGAAAGATTTTTCTAACCGAGCTTTTTTATTTCATCTGAGCACAACCTTAATTGGTTTATCATCTTCTTTTTCCTCTTGGAGTCTTCTAGTCTAGGACTTGTCCCACAATGAATTTCTTACCCTACATTCTTTATCTTGTACTTCTTGTCTAGGGACTCTGACGTCTCCTTATCCATTCTCATCATGTTGTAGACAACGTATAATAAGTCGATAAGACAATTGAGGATGTAATCTTGGCATAGGAGTTCAAGGTCATTACGTGCTTCTACGTGCTAATGGTTTGGACATCAGTCACATTCTCAGTTGGCTTAGAAGGTTCCACAATCAAGAACCAAGCCAAATTCAGCATTGTCAGGTAGAAGAGTATCTTTTGTAGCCTCTGCTTGAAGTTCAACCCAATGAGTTTCTTTGATTTTTCTCATGATTGATTAGAACATTTTCAATCAGGGTGGAAGGAGCCGCCACGCATTAAGTTTATTGCACTTTAACACTTTTCGTAGTTATCTCAATAGAAACAGATCTGTTTAAGATTATTAGACACTCTTTGTCGAAGATAGAGGAAATTTGCTAAATTGAAATCACACAAAATCAATTTCAAACTTATCCGTAGAGATGATTTGAGCGTATAATCTCATGCTACCAAGTAGGGAATGATGAGCTTCTTGGGATGACTGAGTTTCCTGGAAGACTGGGCTACCTTGTATGGTTGAGCTATCTTATATGGTCGATCTGCCTTATATGGTTGAGCTGTTGACTTGCAGAATGCCAAGTTGGCCGAGTGCAAGGGCTACCAAATAAGTGTTGAGTCGTTGAGTGCTGCCGAGTGGAAGCCGAGTGCTCCCGGGTGGAAGCCAAGTGCTCTTGAGTGGAAGCCGAGCTAAGTACTCCTGTTGAGTAGCATAAACTCCCGAGTTGGCTAATTTGTTGAGTCGGGAGATGAAGTCGAGGATCGAGTTGGGAAGTTGTCGAGTACTGCCGAGCTAGTTGTGTCACTCAACTATTGAGTGCAAGTGGGGCACAAAGTACTCAGGAAAGGAAAATGCTGAAAATAGATTCGTCTCGTCTGGCGATGCTTAGAGATCACAACGGATGTCTATTTCTTAGGATATAACAACAAATCGCGATCACCACCAAGCACAGGTCTGTCACAGTGAACTGAGATTGTACCTGAACGCTATTACGAGTAGATTGTCAAGCGGAACAAACAAGTCAAAGAGAAGAACTAGGAGAACGAAGGTGAAGGAATTTCTTAGATATTGCTTCTTCCTTGTGCATGTTGATGAAGGTCATGACCTCCTTATAAAGGAACTTCATACCTTTGCTGTAGTAAATGATAGAAAAAAGATCATTTATTGCCTATACACACAGAGCTTGAAACGTCAGCCGTCGACCATCAATGTCGGTCGTTTGACTCGGCGGTTACAGATTCTCCATTAATTAAAGATTAATCCATCTGTTACAACACGTAAGTAGTAGCAAAAAGGATTCATGTGGTAAAGTATTGGTTCATTCACTTATACAAATTTTGCACTGACCGATCCGATATTTAACACACACATGTCGTGTTTGTACACGAGTCACCTAAGTTCAATGTGTCAGTTGGGTTCAATGCAATCAAGATCTTGGATTTGCACCCCCACGGATCCATACATGAGAGAGTCTCTCTATATGCATATGATCACAATATCTATGCTTGTGACATATTATAAACCAATCAAATTGTCTTGAACTTTCAATATGAGATTAAAATCTCATTCACAATGAAGCATCATTTCTTTCCACCTCTTTTTCATTCATATTTCTAATGACCCATAGCTTAAGGATTAAGTTATTATCTCTTAATCTCTATGCTGATCGAGTTCCTGGGTTGCCACTAGTCCAATTTTTTCTAGTTTCTCAGTCAGTCGAGCTCCTTGGGTCTTGTCTTGACTAGAGTCACTCATTGACTAAATTTTTCTAGACCTCTTGGTCGATTGACTTCTATCGATTTCTCTATCATGGATCTGATTTTCTATATTATGCTCTCATCAATTCCCTACATCAGGTATGATTAACTTTAATTTATTTTGAAATATAATCATCATCTTTGCCTAAATAAATTCATGTTTCATAATATTTTCGACCCTCAAGATTTCCTTGCTACATCTGTGTTTCAGACTCTAAATCGAGTTTCACTCGCACAACTCCTCAACTCAATTTGGAGGGGATCTCACAGTACCCCTGATAATAATGCCCCTCCATGATACGGATTTAGCCTATGTAATCTATTTTATGGTGGTTAATATATGTATCCCCGCCTCAAATTCAGCTTGGACATAACCCATCATTCGTAATCTAAAATCTCTTAACTTGTGAGCATTTGGGAACACATTATAGCAAAAGATGATTACACTCACTCTATGTATTCCTTATAGCTAGTTCTCAAGTTATATGAAGGGAGATAAATCACAATGTCAACTTATAATCAATCACCAAATGACTAGGGAGTATAATGAATTTTTCTCCGAGGATATACGTCCGTCAAAAATGGATCCCTGCAATGTTTAGGAACTCAACACTTATAAACAACAAAAGTAATGAAAAAAAGAGAGGTACGCCTACACAAATCCAAAATTTACTTTATCTTCTTACCTTCTCTATTCCTGACTTGGGCATCGAAAGCATTTTGTCGAGATAACTCGTAGCGAATCCTTCGGCACATTTATTCCTTGTAGAATTGATCATGTTAGAAAAAGGAAGTCTTTTCAATCACCTCAAATGAGACAATAGATTTCCACCGCATCAATGCACAAAAAAGCTTCCTCTCAGCAGAATAATGGATTATCCAATACAATCCATCAAGTAGAAACATTCAATACCATATTGTCAGCCAGGTCAAATCTCCAGCTTATGGACTAAAAATGAAAACCTAAGAAATAATTGAATTTTTGAAGAGACCAAAAAACTTGCATCTGCTATTTCTTTCAGTTTCTGGGTTGGTTCAAAAACACTTCAAACGTATTCCATAAATTCACACCATCATTCTCGTACTTTCTGATGAATGGGTCCGATAAAAGCTGGAAAACAGTTCGTTATCAGCATGCAAACTTTTGTCAATCCAGATAAATAGACACCTCTTGTGAGACATTCATACTGTTACTTCTACCTTCGACAATCTAAACGTGATAAATATAAGTCTTTCTTTTATCATTTATCTGAAGATTTTATTTCCGAGTGCTTATTATTTCTCACGATTCGCACCCATCCTCTTAGGATAGTTCCTCTAGTTCATAAAAATTATGGATTAAGGATGAATCACTTGTAATTAAATTGTGATCATGATCTGATCATAATTCATTACGATCTTTTTTAAAGTCACCCCTTTTTAAATTATAATTTAGATCAGAATATATAACCCTAAAATCGTCCTTGCTCAATGTCAAACTGTCTATATTCCTAAAATCGTCCTTGCTCAATGTCAAACTGTCTAGCCACTTGTCTATCACCAATAATTTTTAGACAATTTCTAATTATTTATTTATCTTGATTTAAATTATAATACGAAGAACAATAAATTTTAAAAATATATATAATTAATTATAATTGAATTATGATGATCATCTAACTCAATCATAAATGATTGATCTAACCTGATTTATTTTTTTATCTGCCCATCTTCCGGCCTCGATTGTATCCCTACAAATTTATAATAATTTATTAGAATCTTTTTTTAGATTCATCCTCTTCTTAAGTTATAATTTGGATCAGAATGAATAACGTATCTATCCATTTGTCTATCATCAATAATTTTTAGATAATTTTTTTGATTGTTCCTCTATATTGATCTAAATTATAATACGATGAATTTTAAAAAAATTATAATTAATTATAATTGAATTATGATATGACCTAGTTCAATCATAAATGATTGATCTAACCTGATTTATTTTTTTATCTGCCCATCCTCCGGCCCCGGTTGTATTCCTTGGGTTTACTGACGCGTCATTCGTGATTATCGCCGCCGCCATTATTGTCCTTGCAATCACCAGATATCGACTGCTGTTGCCCGGAGTAATGATCCAGTGGTATGCTTTTTTTCTTTTTTTTTTTTCTTTTTTTTTTCAATTTTGAATTTAAGAATTGAGTCTACGAATTTCTGTCCATCACCCTACAAATTAATCGATTTAAATTGAATATCTGATATTAAAAAAATAAAAAAGATCGACTGCTGTTTACCGAGGTTAGTTTTTTATTGGCACTCGCAATCGCCCGATTTTACCCCCGTGTATTCGACAGCAAAGTGGCCCCCATATTCCTTCTTCCCATCGCCGGAGCTTCGCTGCCCTTCTTCCGTAGTAAGTCCTGCTCCTTTCTTCTTCGATTTATGAAACACCCCACGGTTTCCAGCTGATTATCCCACCTACTACCGATCGTCTTCTCCGATCTCTGCCACCTTCTTTCATGGTCGGGGATTTCGTTTCCTCCTAACTTCTTTCAGTGGTGCCGTCTATGTTGGCATTTACCTATCCTAATTCTTTTTGCCTTTTACGTGGAGTGGTTATAGTATTTCACCATCTTCACTTGCCTCTTAACCCCTTCCCCTTTCACCAGCTGTTTTATCTTCGTCGTGATGAAACGGATATTTTCTATTCCACTGTTCACATTTCACAGTATTGGTCTCAGCTGATCAGCTCTCCCCTGTTTCTCCTTTCTCCTTCTTTCTTTTTCTTTTGTTTTTTTTTTAATAAAATTTTTGCCCCTTGCAGCTGAGAGAATGTGGAAGGCTGCCATGCTCAAACACCTTGCATCAATGAAAGGGCATGTCCCAGTCTCTGACTCGACACAAGAACCGCTGAGTACTGCGAGCTTTACTCTTACTGAAGCAACCCCTGCCACTGTCACCCGAGATCACTCCTCCTCTGATCCGGAGGACGAGGTGCCCCTACGTGCCCGAATGAAACGCCTGAGAGCAAAACGACCGTCCCCTGCAACTGTAATTCCATTAGCAGTGCTTCCACCAGAACCATCTCCCACTCCCCGGAGTGAAGTTAACCCAGCCCCTGCATATGCTTCCTCCAAGACTCATCCTGCCTCTCTTCGCAATGCCAGGTTGACGAGCCTTGCGCAGGGAGAACGAGGCCCTGCCCAACAACTCTCTCTGCTGAATCTGTTGGAAGACACCTCCGCCATGCTGATGCAAGTACGTTATTCCTAGCCTCCCTACTTATATGTAATTTTTGGCTCTTCTAACCTGTTTTTCAGGTGTGGACTCGCCACAAGGAATTGGCCTTCCGGGTTCCCCGCCTAGCAGAGGCTCACAAAGCCAGCATGGCCAGAGAAGCGGAAGCTCGCAGCAAGAATTCCAAGTTATTAAAGGAGCTCGCTGACATGAAGCTTGCCCTAGAGTTAGCCGAAGCTGCCCGGCAGGTGATAGAGAAATCGGCTGCGGAGGAGCAAACTCGTCTCACCGAAGAGAATGCGCGTTTAAAGGCTGAGATGGCTGCCTACCAGGGTGGAGAAGAAGACAGGTGGAATACTCGCAAGGCGGAATTTCTAGCTTCACTCGAGCTTAATGACATGCCGGGTTCCCGCGCTGCCCTCTTCTTTGAACGAGGTTTTGTAGGTGCCGTCGAACAATTCCGAGCTCAGGACTACCGAGTACCGACCGTCAGGAGCTTCTGAAGATTTCTTAGATTCCTACAAGGCCTTACGGAATATACCTCGGGAGCTCTTCGGTTCACAACCTACACCCTCTTTCAACTAGAAGCTAATCTTTTGTTAGTGAACTATACATTATCATTTTCGGACTGATCTAGTACCATTTTGGATGTTATTGTATTAAAAATTTCTGTTCGTGTGTGTTCACTTTTGGGTTTTAAACTGCAATTGTTAGATTTGAGGTTGACCCGTTCGTAATCTAAAGAAAGACTCGTGCCGCTTCCTTATCTAAGCTCCAATGTCTTTCGCGCGCTGATTCGGCAGTTAGAACGGGGGATCCCTATGTTGAGGGGTCAACGTCACGGGGAAGTCAAAGGGCCTGGTGGTCGATCGGAGAGGGATGGGCCGACCTTCCGACCGGCCGACCGATGAACAGTCGATAGCAAAAGGCGCCCTGACAGGGGTCGGGGTTCCGGCGCTCGATTGAACAGTAACGAAGGGCCGAGCGGAAGTCATGCTCGGCCGAAGACATAATGTAACATGCTGCTAGCAGTCCCTACATAACACCTTACCAAAGATCTTCCCAGCATACCGATGCAGAAGGAAGGGCGGACGTGATGTGAGTGCCGTCCGGCCGGGCGTAAGATGAGTGCCGGCCGGACGGACACCCCGTCCAGCCGGATGGACGTCCCGGCATGGGATAGGGAGAGAAGGACAAGGAATATCTTATGACAAATGTCAAGTCCTAGGACTAGGCCATACTCCAAGCCTGGCGACGAGGTGTTCTGCTGTCCCATCGAAGGCGTGCCTGGACTGTAGCAGTATGATGTCAAGTAAGCTTTCTGACAAACACATACCGAGGTATGGGCTAGGGACACGTGTTTGTCTTGGTAGGCTTGCGTGAGCTCTTTCACCGCTCTATATAAGGAGCCTTATACTTCGCCGGAGGTACGCATTCTGATATTTTGGGAGCCACTTCTTCACTGTTCGCTTGCCTGACTTGAGCGTCGGAGGGTCGCCGCCGGAAACCCCTTCCCGGCCCGACTTTGGTGCAGGATTCGCCGGAGTTTCGTGCTGCCAGACGGAGACCTACGTCATCGACTAGGAGAGCGCCACGTGCCCCGCGTCCGTTGATTCAACATTCGGACAGGATCAATTTGGCGCCGTCTGTGGGAATGCTCCTGCATCCGAACGGAAACAATGGATGAGGCTGGACGACAACACACGGTGACGCTTTCCACTGAGAAACTCAACGTTCTAATCGAGTTGAGGGCCGCCAAGCTTGTGGAGCAAAAACAGAAAGCAGCAGCCGAGCGGCCGGAGCAACAAGCAACGTCCGCATCTGGTGGCCGAGCAGAAGCACCGCAGGCCACCGTTGCATTTCACCGGGCCCTATTCCGCACCCCCGAAGCTGCAGCAACCAATAGAGATCGGGGATCTTCTTCAGATGAAATGCCTAGACAAGACAGAAAAGGAAAAGCCCCTCGAGCGGACTCATCGCCCGAGCGGATTAATCGCCAATTTTCATAGGCTATTCTACGAGACCCTCTGCCCAAGCACTACGTGCCTCCGACGATCGGCGAATACAATGGAACCACCGATCCAGATGATCATTTGGGCAAGTTTGATAACACGGCAACCCTGCATCAATACACAGATGGGGTGAAGTGTCGGGTTTTCCTCACCACCCTCTCTGGGTCGGCTCAACGGTGGTTTCAGAGATTGCCGGACGGATCTATCTCAAGCTTCAAAGACTTCCGAACGGCCTTCCTCCACCACTTCGCCAGCAGTCGGCGCTACCAGAAGACTAGCGTGAGCCTATTCGCCATCAAGCAGGAGGCTCGCGAGCCGCTCAGAACTTATATCCAGCGGTTCAATCAAGTGGCAATGGACATTCCAATAGCCACCTCAGAGACAATGATGAACGCATTTACACAAGGCCTCGTGGATGGGGACTTCTTCCACTCGCTCGTTCGGAAGCCGCTTCGAGACTACGACCAAATGCTACACCGGGCCAACGAATATATCAACGTGGAGGAAGCCCAAGCGGCTCGAAGAAAGGAAACGCCAACTGATCGGGCTCCCCCTGCCGAGCGGAAGCCTCACACCGCTCATCAACCGCCGAGGGGACCGAGGGCCGAAGCAATCCGCTCCCCCCATGTGAGGTCCCACGTGCAAGAAGTAGCGGCCGAGCGGCCCAAGCCAAAGAAGAAATGGACTCCCATGTTCTGCTCATTCCACCGCACGGACACCCACAATACCAGAGACTGTCGGAGTCTGCCCCTGATTGTCCATCCCGTTCCCCAAAGTGGTGGCCGTAGATCACCGTCATCCGACAGGCGACAGAGGCCTCGGGTATCCGAGCGGACAATGCCCGACAGGCGGCAAAGGCAAACTCCCGAGCGGCATCATGCACCGAGACGAGAAGACAATCCCCGGCAGTCTAGGGAGCGGCCCAGACCGTCCGCCCGGGAGGAAGAGAATAGAAACAACACTTCCCGGGGCGAGATCAACATCATAGCCGGTGGGCCGACCGGAGGTGACTCTAACCGAGCAAGAAAGGCGAGCGTCCGACAACTCCAAATCCATGCAGTCGGTTGCAGCCAAGAGCGGGCGAGCGGACCTGAAATCAGTTTCGGGCTCGGGGACTTGGAAGGAGTTGAAGTACCCCACGACGACGCTCTCCTCATCAAAGCGGTAATAGCCAACTACACTATTCACCGCATATTTGTTGACACAGAAAGTTCAGTCAACATCATATTTAAAAAGGCGTTCGATCAACTACAAATTGATCGGGCCGAGCTGCTACCCATGACAACCCCCCTATACGGGTTTACGGGTAACGAAGTTCAGCCAGTCGGACAAATCCGGCTGGCTATCTCGTTGGGAGAAGAGCTGCTCAGGAGGACGCGGACAGCAAACTTCGTGGTGGTCGACTCTCCCTGGTCATATAACGTCATATTGGGACGACCGGCTCTCAGCGAGTTCCGGACGGTCGTCTCCACCTTCCACCAGAAGATCAAGTTCCCCGTCGAAGACAAAGTAGGAGAAGTACGGGGAGATCAACTGACAGCTCGGCGATGCTACGTCGAAATGGTCCGAGCAGAAGCAAATTCCGCTCGGAAGTCGCCACGGATCGAGGTGAATGCTATAACTGAAAAGCCTCCCTCTTTAGTTTATGAAGAAAAAGAGGAAGTACAGATACACCCGACCCGATCGGAGGCCACGACATTCATCGCGTCCGATCGGGAGGCAAATCAGAAAGAGGAGGTGGTCCAATGCCTCCGAAGAAACCATGATGTCTTCGTCTGGTCGACACATGAGCTGCCCGGAATTTCACCAAGTATAGCGCAGCATGAGCTCCATGTCCGACCGGACGCTCGGCCAATAAAGCAAAGAAAAAGGGACTTCAGCGCCGAGCAGAATGCCATCATCCGAGCGGAGGTGGAGAAACTCTTGGAGGCCGACCATATACGCGAGGTCCAGTTCCCGAGCTGGTTGGCGAATGTGGTGCTAGTCTCCAAGTCGGGCAACAAGTGGAGAGTTTGCATAGATTTTCGGGACCTCAACAAAGCCTGCCCGAAAGATTTTTATCCTTTGCCCCGGATCGATCAATTGGTGGACTCCACAGCTGGCTGCGAGTTGATATGCATGCTCGACACCTATCAGGGATATCATCAAGTGCCGCTCGCCCGGCAAGATCAAGAAAAAGTTAGCTTCGTGACGGCCGACGGCACCTACTGCTATAATGTGATGCCGTTCAGATTGAAGAACGCGGGAGCCACCTATCAACGCTTGATGAACAAAGTGTTCAAGGAGCAGATCGGGCGGAATCTGGAAGTTTATGTGGACGACATTCTTATCAAGTCCGTCCGAGCGGCTGATCTCTTCAAAGACATGGAGGAAACCTTCCGAACGTTACGGAAATATGAAGTCAAGCTAAATCCTCAGAAATGCATGTTAGGAGCAAAAGGAGGGCGTTTCTTAGGATACATAGTGACCGAGCGGGGTATCGAAGCAAATCCAAGCAAGGAGAAAGCTCTACAAGGCATGCCGCCTCCGCGAAATACGAGGGAAGTGCAGCGTTTGACCGGTCGGATAACTGCTTTGTCCAGATTCATATCCAAAATCGCCGACCGGAGCCTTCCTTTTTTCAAAATCTTGCGCAAGGCCACTAAGTTTCACTGGGACGAAGAATGCGATCGGGCGTTCAAAGATTTGAAGGCATATCTGAACTCTCTCCCGGTATTAGTTAAGCCGGCTGCGGGTGAGTCACTTTGTATCTACTTGTCTTCAACCGAGCAAGCAATCGGCTCGGCACTAGTGAAGGCGAGCGGGGAAGAGCCTGTGTATTTTCTTAGTCATATTTTAAAAGATGCTGAATCTCGCTACACTGGGCTCGAGAAGCTGGCTTTCGCTCTGGTCCTCGCCGCTCGGAGGCTTCGCCCATACTTCCTGGCGCATACTATCATTGTGAAGACTAATAGTCCGCTCGGAAGAATACTCCTCAATCCAGAAGCGTCCGGACGGCTCATCAAATGGACGACGGAGCTCAGCGAATTCGACATTCAATACCAGCCCCGTTTGGCGATAAAGGCGCAGTTCTTGGCAGATTTTGTCACCGAGGTACAAAGGCCAGAGCCCGAAGCCATGTGGAAGATATTTGTGGACGGATCGTCCACTCGGCTCGGGAGTGGTGTTGGTGTATTATTGCTGTCTCCTCAAGAAGAGAAAATGCATCTATCCGTCCGGCTTGACTATAGAGCTACGAATAATGAGGCAGAGTATGAAGCCCTTATAGCCGGCTTACAGGCCGCTCGGCATGTAGGGGCCGGACGGGTGGTGCTGTATTCAGACTCTCAATTGGCCGCTCAGCAGCTCTCTGGCACCTTTGAAATCAACAGCGCTCGGCTCAAACTCTACGCTGAAGCCTTTGAGAAGCTCAAAGCCAGTTTTAGAGAAGTCATTGTTCGGAAGATACCCAGAGCGGAAAATCAAGCGGCCGATGAGTTAGCCAAACTCGCGAGCTCAATAACGTCGGTCGCCATTTTACAGCCCCTTGAACAAGTATCTTTGGTGGCGCACGTCGACCGGATTGAAGGCCTCACGTTTCCGAGCGACTGGAGGACATCCATCACAGAGTTTTTGCGCTCGGGCGCCACATCGTCCGATCCGAATGAAGCCCAGCTGTTAAGAAGGAGAGTCGGTCGGTTCACACTCATCGGCGATCAACTCTACAAGAAGGCTTTCTCTCGCCCGCTGTTGAAATGTGTGAGCTCAGAAGACTCGGCTTACATCCTCCAAGAAGTACATCAAGGATCATGCGGAGGGCATCCGGGCGAACGATCGCTGGCTAAGAAGATCCTGCTGGCCGGATACTTCTGGCCGACCTTACAAGCAGACGCCGCACGGACCGTAGCGACGTGCCTTTCTTGTCAAAGGTATCATAATTTCTCTCACCGACCGGCGGAAGAAATGAAGGCCGCTATTGTCTCTTGCCCGTTCGACCAATGGGGAATGAATATTGTGGGTCCGTTTCCTATGGCAACCGGACAGAGGAAATTTTTATTGGTGGCGGTTGATTATTTTTCCAAGTGGGTGGAGGCAGAGCCGCTAGCCAAGATCACCGAGCAGATGGTCAAGAAATTTATTTGGCAGAACATCATCTGTCGGTTCGGCATCCCCCGTCGACTTATCTCTGATAATGGGCGGCAATTCACAGGAAAGTTGCTCGAAGATTGGTGCAAAAGCTATGGCATCGAGCAACACTTCACGTCCGTGGCATATCCCCAAAGCAATGGTCAAGCCGAAGTAGCCAATCGGGAAATTCTTCGTATTTTGCGCGCTCGGCTCGATCATATGGGAGGAAGCTGGGTGGATGAGGTGTCAGGCGTCTTATGGGCCATCCGAACGACCTCGAAGGAAGGAACTGGCGTCACGCCATTCCATTTAGTGTATGGCGGCGAAGCGATTATTCCTGTCGAAGTTGGAGTTGAGTCCGCTCGGATCCAAAATTATGATGAGGACAATGCCGAGCGAAGGAACATGGAGCTGGATTTGGTCGAGGAAGAAAGAGCCAAGGCATCCGTCCGGCTGATGGCATATCGTCAAAGAATGAAGCAGAATTACAACCGGCGCGTGATCCCCAGATCATTCCAGGTTGGCGATCTTGTCTGGAAAAAAGTAAAGCCGGTCGGCGACGTCGGCAAGCTGGAAGCTCCCTGGTCGGGCCCCTTCAAGGTCATCGAAAAGCTCCGCTCGGGTGCCTACTATCTGGAAGATGAAAACGGGCGGCAACTAGAGAGGCCGTGGAGCGCGAACCACCTCCAGCCTTATCGGGCGGGGTGAAAGGTGCACCAATTTAAATCATCCTGTATACTTTTTTCAGCTGTATACTTGAAATGCAGAAATGAAAAATCGCAAGACTAAAGCAAGTATAAGGCATCGTCAGCAAAAACGAAGGCCCCGGACCGCTCGGACCGGAGGTATATTATGCAAGCCAAAGGCTCGATGCCGAAACCCCTGCGCCGTTCGGCCATGCAGACATCGTCCAAATTAGGCTTAAAAGCCCGTCGAGCTCCGACGTTAAAAATCGAGAGACGAGCCGACGTCTATAAATCCTCCGAGCGGAAGACCGTCGAGCTCCAACGTTAAAACTCGAGAGACGAGCCGGCGTCTGTAAATCCTCCGAGCGGAAGACCATCGAGCTCCGACGTTAAAAATCGAGAGACGAGCCGGCGTTTGTAAATCCTCCGAGCGGAAGACCGTCGAGTTCCGACGTTAAAAATCGAGAGACGAGTCGGCGTCTGTAAATCCTCCGAGCGGAAGACCGTCGAGCTCCGACGTTAAAAATTGAGAGACTAGCCGGCGTCTATAAATCCTCCGAGCGGAAGACCGTCGAGCTCCGACGTTAAAAATCGAGAGACGAGCCGGCGTCTATAAATCCTCCGAGCGGAAGACCGTCGAGCTCCGACGTTAAAAATCGAGAGACGAGCCAGCGTCTATAAATCCTCCGAGCGGAAGACCGTCGAGCTCCGACGTTAAAAATCGAGAGACGAGTCGGCGTCTATAAATCCTCCGAGCCGAAGACCGTCGAGCTCCGACGTTAAAAATCGAGAGACGAGCCGGCGTCTGTAAATCCTCCAAGCGGAAGACCGTCGAGCTCCGACGTTAAAAATCGAGAGATGAGCCGGCGTCTATAAACCTTCAGACCGGAAGGTAGTCGAGCTCCGACGATAAGATTCGATGTTAAAAGACGGGCGACCGGAGCCTATAAGGCCGTCGGACGAATGTCTCTCTGGGTGGTCCTCGGTTAAAAGGGCCGAACTGTGATCGGGCCCGCCGTAAAGGCGAGAATGAAGACATCGTATGACTGAGCAGCTCCTCTATAAAATGTACTTGGATGCGAGAAACTTAAGATCAAGGCAAAAATTAAAATTTGGATGCTGGTCGAACAAACAAATAGCGAAAAGAGACATTTCATTCACGCCGAACGGCGGATAGACAAAATTTATAATACTTGCCCTGAGCGGCAATCATACAGAAGATGGTAGATACTTGAAAGAAACCTCACAGACCCTCATTCACAGTCATCGAAGTTAAAAAGAGAGTCGGGGATGGAGCCCATCATGTTTGCTAGATCTTCGGGGGGGGACGGACAACTCGGCGGGTATGTGGCCCTTGGTCTTCATGTAGTCCACCGCCACTTTGATCGCTTCTTCAAAGGTTAAGGACAGCTTATCGCTGAACTTTTCGCCAAAATCATCCGAGCGGACGTATGCTTTGCACGCTTCCGCCGCCCGGCCAGGTTCCCCATCTTGATACTCTTTAAGAGTAGCCTTGGAAGCGTCAAGGGCATCTTGAAGGTCCTTCAAAGCCCCCTCTGCTTTAGCCTGGTCGGCGGAGCGGCCCACCCATTCGGCAGTCAGCGAGGCGTCCAACTCCTTAACGTGTTGCTCTAGTCCCCGGTTCTCCACCTTCATCAGATCCATGTCATCGATGGCTTTAAGCTTCCGGGTGGTCGCGGTCTTTATTTCTTTGTCCCGCTGCTTGACCAAGGCTTCGAGGCGGGCCACTTCGCTCGTCAAGCCGGAGGACTTACCCCGTTCGGCTTCCAGCAACCTTTTGGCCTTCTCCAGAGCGGCCGTCGATTGTCTGCTGTCCCCCGCGGCCTTGAGCTTCTTCAGCTCGTCCTCCAGTTCGGCTAGGCGATCGCTGATGGCAATCTGCTCCACTCAGTTCTGCAAACGGATATGAGCAAGTTAGAAGCTCGATCCAAAATAACCAACAAAGCAAAACAACATACCCCGGTCGCTTGTTGTAGATTGCTGTCGCCGAGCTGACCAGGAGTCATCATGGCGACTCGGAGACGAGCATCCTCCCAAGCTTTGGCGAGAGGGACCCGTGAGTGTGATTTGCTGCTCGGGGACCACCGGCCGATCAGCGCCCGCCATGTATTCTTCCGAAGGGAGACGCAGGACGGTTTTTATCAACTTTGGGCCGCTCGGATCACCTGTAGACGCAGCGGCCTTACCGGACGGTCGCCCAACCGCCTAAGACGCAGCAGTGTTCGGGGAGGACTGGAGGGCGGCACCTCGGAGGTAGCCCTTGGAGAGCCGTGCGGCGTGGGGTACTCACCGTCCCGGATAGCATTGAAGCTTCTGCGCCCCGCTCGGGCTGCGGTTCATCAGATGTTGGTTGAGATGCTGGCTCCGGACGTCTTTGCTTCCGAGTAGCCAAGGGAACGTCGTCAGCCGAACGACCCTCTATCGCGGCTTGAGTAGAGGGCTCTAGATCGCCCGCAGCCTCGCCGAGAGAGGCAGGAGCGTCTACGGCTTCGGGGACACCCTGAGTCCCCTCATCATCTCCATCGGCCGGATCAGCTGAGGCCAAGTTCCGTTCGGCGACCTCCTTATTCTTGGCCGCCACTATCTCAGCGGCTCTCAATTTTAGCCGATCGGTAGCCTTGGCGCGCCACATGACTTTAGCTGCAGAAGCAAAGAATAAATCAGTTAAAACAAAAGAAACGGGAAGATAAGAGAACTTACTCATGCTGCAAGGCAGATCGGCTGGGATGGAAGACAAGCCGAATAGATACATTACTCCCGGAAGGAGCAGCTTGTCGATATGATATCGTTGGCCGACCAGCCGGTCGGCTGCATGAAGGTAGGCCGGATCACCCCTGAACTTGCCGAGCTCCGGTTGCGCTGGCATCGTCGTTTGCCATTTGATACGAAAGGCCGGTGGCTCGGGGAAACACACATAGAAAAAGTGCTCCTTCCAATGTTTGTTGGAGCTCGGCGTGTTATTAAAAAGGACGAAACCTATCCTAGATTGGAAAACAAAAGTACCCCATTCGGCTTGCTTGGGGTAGTAGAAGTAATGGAAAACCTTGGGGTCTAGGGGAATGCCGTTCAGTTTGAAGAGAATTATCACCCCGCTCAGCAGCCTTATGGAATTCGGAACTAGTTGGCCGAGCGGGATGCGAAAGTAGTTGCAAACTTGTAAGAAAAACTTAGGGGGTGGAAAGCGTAGCCCGGCCAAAAATTGGTCTCGGAAGAAAAGAACGGTGCCGGGCGACGGTTCATGGGGCCGATCGGCCGGTGTGGCTAATACTATGTGGTGGTCGGAAGGGATGTCGTAAGTCCGAGCGAGACACAGCACGTCCTCCTCGTCAAACCGGCTCTCCGTGGTCGTGTACCAGAGACCAGGAGCGCCGCCGGTCGACTGCGAGGTGCTGGTCATGGGCGAAAGACAAAAGAATGCGGGACCAAAAGGACAGGTTCGAACAAGGAATAAAGGGAAACCGACTAAATGAAACGACTAACAGAAAGAAGAAAACGTAGGGAGCGAGGAAAAGGGTCTTACGAGCAAAAGGGATGATCGACTGGGGCCTGGAGGTTACCGGAGAGTTGAGGGGCAAGGTCGACAGAGAAGAAAAAGAGCAGAGGGGCGCTGGAGCAACAATGCGGCGAGAAAGGAGTCGCGGGCTTTATATCGCCGCCCGCGAGCAGCCTCCACCGTCCGATCCAGGTCGTGAAGAACGAGGCCATCATCCAGCCGTTCATCTCAAACGGCGGCTGTCCCATCGGAGGTAACGCCACCGCCATACGCTGACAAGAGCGAGAGCACCACGTGTCAGCAGGATACAAGTCACATTTAATGAGCGCCCCCTTACCGCGCGCAGCGCACGTGATTGGCAGTAGGGGAGAGGATTCGGCAGGGATTCCGAGGGAATACAAGGCACGGGCCAGACGCCGCCGAACGGATGAGCATCCTCAGCCTGGCCGAGTGGATTAATGTAGCGGTCGTTACTCTGTTAGATCGGCAGTCCAGTCAGTCGGACTCCGCCTCCTTCGACTAGACTTGAGGGGGATGCAAGTGATCTGGCAGTTAGAACGGGGGATCCCCATGTTGAGGGGTCAACGCCACGGGGAAGTCAAAGGGCCAGGTGGTCCATCGGAGAAGGAATGGCCGACCGGACTCATGAGAAAAGGGCAGACCGATCGGTCGATCGGAGAGGGATGGGCCGACCTTCCGACCGGCCGACCGATGAACAGCCGATAGCAAAAGGCGCCCTGACAAGGGTCGGGGTTCCGGCGCTCGATTGAACAGTAACGAAGGGCCGAGCGGAAGTCATGCTCGGTCGAAGACATAATGTAACATGCTGCTAGCAGTCCCTACATAACACCTTACCGAAGATCTCCCCAGCATACCGATGCAGAAGGAAGGCCGGACGTGATGTGAGTGACGTCCGGCCGGACGTAAGATGAGTGCCGGCCGGACGGACACCCCGTCCAGCCGGCCGGCCGGACGTCCCAGCATGGGATAGGGAGAGAAGGACAAGGAATATCTTATGACAAATGTCAAGTCCTAGGACTAGGCCATACTCCAAGCCTAGCGACGAGGTGTTCTGCTGTCCCATCGAAGACGTGTCTGGACTGTAGCAGTATGGTGTCAGGTAAGCTTTCTGACAAACACATACCGAGGTATGGGCTAGGGACACGTGTTTGTCTTGGTAGGCGTGCGTGAGCTCTTTCACCGCTCTATATAAGGAGCCTTATACTTCCCTGGAGGTACGCATTCTGATATTTTGGGAGCCACTTCTTCACTGTTCGCTTGCCTGACTTGAGCGTCGAAGGGTTGCCGCCGGGAACCCCTTCCCGGCCCGACTTTGGTGCAGGATTCGCCGGAGTTTCGTGCTACCAGACAGAGACCTACGTCATCGACTAGGAGAGCGCCACGTGCCCGGCGTCCGTTGATTCAGCATTCGGACAGGATCACGCGCTATGTGTGGAATGGTGATTCTTGGTCGCCTGTATTAAATCCTTTTGACTTCACAGCTTTTCTACCATTTCTATTTCCTCAAACGCTCAGAATCGGATGTCTTCATGGTGTAATCCCGGATCGAGTACAAGTTCTTCGAGGGAATGTCTTCTTCCAATAAGGGTTGGAAGTCTCAATTCTTCTATGTCTAGTTATCTAAGTTTGTGTCTTGGCCTGTTGAATGATGTCACATTCTTCCAACTCCCTCCGAGCTAAGTGATCATCAACATCGACTAGACCGCCTCACGGCTTCTGAAAAATTAGAGGGAGTACAACTTCGGCTTTCCTCTTTGCTGCGAGAGAGTGTGTTGCACACTTTCGAGCTAAGTTCTATCCAGACGCCTTTGGGCGCTTCTTTTGGTAAGATCCAATGTCTCCCGTTTCAGGTCTTCGCTAACTGAGGTATCTTCTATTTGCTTGCAAAAGTCATCGTGTTTCGCGCTTTCGCCCTCAACTCCTCTGCAATGCCTAGCGAGATTATGAGGAAACGGGGCAGAGAAATCATGTCTGGCCAAGAAGTTCCCCCGACCAGCGTATCAACAGGGGCCTCATCTCACCAATCAGGAGTCCTGAGGCCCCCGAAGATGAGTTGCTCCCGATAGAGGTTCCAATCGACGAGCATACCTCCTCTCCAACTCCCGAGCAGCGCTTGCGCCTTCAACAATTTATCAAGTTAAACTGTTATCACTATTTAGACTAGTTCTAATTACTCATCCGGGTAAGTTATTGATTTTAGAGGTGTTAACTAGTTTGGAGCCTCCCCTGAATTATTGGTCTTGAGTTTTAAGTTTTGGATTTGTGTCGATTTGTTTTAAAGTTATGATAGACTTGGTTATAGTTTTGGTTTGATTTAATTTTATTTATTTTAGGTTTATGTCGATTTGTTTCATAGTTATAATATACTTTGTTGCAGTTTGAGTTTAGGTTAATTTTGTTTTTATTTAATTTAGTTTTATTTGATTTAATTTTATTCTTTTGGTTTAAAGTTTTGATTTTCGGGATTGAGAGTGAGTTATTGATTTGTTTTCATTTATGTAGTGAATGTTATTTTTTGGTATATAATATTGGTTGAGTCCTACTTGCGTGGTTAGACACACTTTCGGAACTTAAGCCTTAGTTTGATTTTTATTTTGAGTGACTAGAGATATAGATGTTTTATTAGTTGAGTTAGACTCGTATCCGAGTCCAGACATATTATACACAACTCTTTATGATCCAAGTATCATATCTAGGTACTTGGATCAAGTTGTGAATTTTTCTAGTAGTTGTTTTAGTTCAACTACTTTTCCTTTCAAGCTAAAATTTTCTTCATCAAGTTTTGCAATTTGAGTTGAAGTTTAACTTGAATTGGCTCAGTCATTGAAATTAATTTTAATTATTCATTAAGTGTTTTATTTTCTTTAGTTAGTTCATTTATTTGATAGAGATAGACTAAACCAATATTTAATTGACATCGTCGGAAGGTGTCATGTCAGTATAATAGTTAGATAGAGATGGAGTCTATAAAAGGGACTAAAGCTCGAAGAGCCAAATATAATACACTTGAATACATTGAGTGTTGTTACTCTTTTATGATCTACTTTTGTACTTAACCATTGTAAGAGTTTTCTCCGCCTCTAGGACGTTTCCATAGAAAGAGAAGATAGTGGACATATTTGCATAGTTCTTAAACTGGCAATCTGTGGATTGTAAACCATGAAAATCATCGAGTTTCTTCCGTCTTTTATGTTGTATTTATTTTGTTAATGTGTGTGTATTTATTTTGTTAATGTGTGTGTCTTTACTAAGTCATTCAGAAGAAAAATCAAAGTTTAATTGCAGGTCGTTATTCACCCTTCCCCTTTAACAATCCTAACCACTTCCACAATACCAATATTTTGAGGAAGAAGAGAGTAAAACAACTCGAGCATGAGGAAGGACTCCAGCAATTTCTATCCATATAAGTAAAGAATAGCTCTAAAGGCAATCCAAATGTTATTATGGTGGAAGAAATAAGTTTGTTTTTAATCTTGGTTTTAAACTCACCTAGCGTACGGTGGATTGCTTTAATAAGTTGATTCAAAAATCAAACCAAGTAGTCCACTCGATTCACTTGAAAAAAATTGTTTTTCTTTAGATTTTGGATCCCTTAATAGGTATTGGTTAAGTGTAATTTCAAATGGACTAAAAATACAAATGTGTGACTTTTGTTGAGGTGGAAATGATAAGGTCATTATTTCATCCTGTTGAAAGAAGCGGTGAACCACTGGCCTGACCTAATCATAAACATGTGCAACCTAAAATGGGTATCGACACATGGTGAAAATAAATATTTCATCACTTTTATTAATGATAACATAAAATATTATTATGTATATCTTCTCAAGAGTAAAGATATGCTATAGAAAAATTTATTCTCTATAAAAATAAGGTTAAAAATTATCTTAATGCAATGCAAAGTGACCGAGATGATAAATATATAGCATCATTTATTGAGTTTTGTATTGAACATGTGATCAAATATGAAACAACAACTCTCTATACTCTTCAGCAAAACGGTATTATTGAGAGAAAATTCATAATCTGAAAGAGATAATGAATACTCTTCTATTGAGCTTTTGATTGTCAAAGTACATATGGGAGAAGTTGTATTAACAACTAATTTCTTTTTAAATTTAAGGTACCATGAAAAAAATAGATAAAAATCTTTATGAGTTACAGAAGTCATCCCACAAATATTTAATCTGAAGAGAATAAAAATAAGATCAAAGACTGTTGATTGCATATTTATATGATGTGCTCATAACAATAGTGTTTATTGATTTCTTAGGTATATATGAGTCTCAAATATCGGAGATACACAAGAACTTGATAATTGAATCAAGAAATGTCTCATTTTTCAAATATGTGTTTTCTTATAAGACTCGAGAGGAAGATTCTCAAAACTGACATTTGAACCACAAGAAGAAGATGATGATGATAAAGAATCCGTTGATGTTAAACTCAGACGAAGTAAAAGAGTTCAAGTGAAAAAAAATTCAAATGGATTTTCTCACTTTCATATTGGAAAATGAATCCTAAAATTACTCAAAAGTTATATAAACTCTTCTGAGATACCTCAATAAAAAGAGATAATTATATTTGAGATTGATTCAATCTTCTAAAACCATACTTGGAAACTTATGAATCTTCCTCCAGGAAGTAAATCATAAGTTTGCAAGTAGATTTTCAAAACAAAAATAAAATTAAATAACATGATTAATAAGTACAAGGCTAGATTGATAGTTAAAAGTTACTAACAACGTGAAGACCTTGATTCTTTTTGTCGGTATTTACCCACGTTGGAACATATTAATATGTAAAGGTGGATCATGGGATCATTGTCTATTATCTATAACCTCTTCATCCCCATAAAGGGATTTAGGTGGAAAAGTGCAGAAGGGAGATTGCCAGAGGTTGTTGTAGATTGCTTATGGAAGGAGTCGATTGTTTATAGTCGCAAATCACTAGGACGTTCTGAAATCTTCTGGTCTACTAGATCTTTGTTGATGCAACTTCATGCTTTATCTTCTTTGACAACAACTCTGGATGACTCAATGACCTCCTGTCGCTCGAAGATTCTTTTCAGTCGCCTAGAAGATGTTGATGTGGCCATTCTGATCCGCTTCGACAACATGTCTGGATGACTCAGTAGTGGCTTCATTTTGCCTGGAAGTGTTGGAGATCGGCGACGTTGCAAATGATTTGCAACGTTTACGTTGAGTAGATGATTGATTCATCTTCCTCAACGTATGCTGCAATAAAATGAGCCATCAAAGCATCGGTTGCAAACCGATGCTTTCATATGATAAATAGGCGTCCAAGAAATCTCGAGGAGGGGGTGAGGTGATATTGAGTGAGCAAAGAGAAGAGCATTTGTGAGCAACAGAGGTTTAATTGGTTTGTGGATCTTGAGAAGAGTTTTTCGAATCAGTTTGGTGATCACTCTTCCGACGGCAAACACTTAAAGACCGGTGACCAAGTTCTTCTCGGGAGATCACTGTAAGTTGTTGCCGGTTTTATTCCGTATTTGTTTCATGCTATCAAATATACAACAGGAAGATGGACAACCTTTAGTCTTGACCATTTGTTGATCTTGCTTTCTTCAATCGCTCGAACACTTGATCACCCAGACCTATAGTTTCGGTCACCTTGAGTAGTCTTCCTTCCGATTTTCCATTCGTCGGATGCACCAAGTCATTCCGACTCACTCCCCGTGCGTCATTCTCGATCCACCGAACTAGGCTTCCATAGGTCCAATATGGTCGGTGAGGTGGGCCTGCATTTAGGTGTACATCATGCAAGGAATAACACAAGTAAATTTCTTCGTTTCTTGGTAATTATGCAATAAATGTTGTCTTAGATTTGTTATAATGTGCTTCCATAATCAGGCAAAGTTTTGCGAGGGTCAGAGAGGTGGACGATCATCTACATGAAGGGTATAGCATCCGGGCAGCAAATCGTAGTAAAGTAATGAGGCTAAGAAGATGTGTCTCCCTCTTGGAAGGGGATCTACAAGGCACCATGGCTCAAGGAGAGGAAGAAAGGGCTTTGGGTCGAAGGGGAGAAGACCCGAGTAAACAGGAGTGTGATCAACGGATGTTGAATTGGAGGTCGTGCGGGAGAGGGAGCAATCCACTTTGGATGAGGTATCCCTTATTTTAACCCGAGTAACAATAGTGAGGAGAAGGCGAAGAAGGTGAAGGCTGAGAGAATGGAGAAGCTAACCAACCTTTCACTTTGGGAGGTAGGACATGCCCAAATGACTGTTGATTTGGAGGCTGCCCTTGCTCATGAACAAAATGGGAAGCAAAAAATATTGGATGATCCAGCCTTCATTGATCAGCTTGCAGATTGAATCATTTTCTTCTTAAAATTTGGCTTTAATGGTTGCACGATGGTTCAAGGAGGCAAGTTATCCTCCGAACGACGTAGCCCCAGTCCTCCACTCAAGTCAGATCACCGGCAACAAGAGAGTGAAGAGAAAGAAGTGGTGAAACTGTAGCTACAGTAAAGAAGTGAGCATATCTCCGTCGGAGTCTGAGGGTCCTTATATAGGGCTCCCGGGGGGGTGCGTGCAGGCTTCCCGAGGTGTGCACGTTTCTCAAAGCATACTTGGAAAGGACGTGTCAGAAAAGCATGCCTGGCACCATACCTCAACCGCCTAAGCATATCCCTGACATGACAGTGGAAACTTTCACCGTACGATTCTCTGTCTGACCATGCCGCCAGTCATGCCGCTTGTCAGTGACACTGGTCCCTAGGGAGATATTCCCAACTTCTCCCCTTGTCTGTTACTGGGTCGAGCAGGAGAGTCACTCGGCCTGCCCTCCTGGGCCCGGGCGGAAGAACTGTTCGGCCGACTGCCGCTGTCCGGATGCTGCTATCTCCGGGGCCGAGCGGGAGGGCCGCTGGGTCACTGCTCCACTACCTTGGCCCCTGCCACCAAGCGAGGGGCTGCCTCCGAGCTGCTAGCTCCGGGCTTTGGTGGGAGTTCAAGCGGGATGTCCGCTCGACACATGCTTCGTTAATACGGAGTTTCCTGAGCGTCGGAAGCTCGGTGTGTGGCCGAGCTGTGCTATTATTCGATCAGACGTTAGGACGTCCTTCATCAGACCGACCGAACGGGCCGTGATATGGGGGCGTTGATCACCTTGACTTTGACCTCCACAATGTCCTTGACCACTGTCCGGGCGGCCCCCCTTTACCACCAAATCACATGCCTCCCCTCAAGTATAGTCGAAGGAGGCTGCAAGTCTGACTGACTGAACTGTCTGGCGATTTGATAGTCGATCGGCCACGATGCTAATGACATTCTGATCGGCTTATCCGAAGGTGCTGACCGGCCTTGCTACTACTCCTTGACGCCGACCGGTGCTCCGCATATCTGTACTTGGCGAATTCACCATTTCCTCCCCTAGTCCGAGGGCGATCAATACTGACGTCCCCCGGATCTCCTCGTGATTCGTGCATATCATTGTCATTAAAGCCGATCACGCGACCACGCCCCCGTAATGGCTCTCATTAAATGTTGTCTCGGAAACGAGCGCCACATGGCGCTGCAGCTGCCACCACACGATTGAAGTGCCAGAGCTGATGTGACGTGTGGCGGTTCAAATTCAACGGCAGGATCCGTGCTTTGGATTCCGTGACCTAGATTGGATGGCTCCGGTCGGCCGAGCCCAATCTTTATAAAGTCGCAGTGCTGGCTTCTGTTCGATTGCTGTTTTTCTTCATGCGCTCCGGGGATTCTGCTCGTCCAGTGCTCCGACGATTCTGTTCGTTTCTAGAGCTCCGGCGAACCTCGTCTTTTTCCTTCAACGATATTTCTCTGTAAGCTTTTCAATCTTTCGCCACCCTTGTGACTACTCGGTTCCTTTCATTTGTGTCGTTTTCCCACTTCTGTTTTGGTGCTTTTCCGTCCTCTTTGTCGCCTTGTTTTTCAGCGATGGCTAGTTCCTCGCAGCCATCGGACCTAGCTCCCCGCCCATGGTACACCACCATGGAGACCCAGTTTGATGCGGGTGACGCGGCGAACCTCATAAATTCCTTTGACCTCCCAGCTGACCACGAAATTGTTCTTGCATCATCGTCCGACCGGCCACATGCCCTGTCGAACGACACTGTATGTTTTTTCCGAGACCAATTTGTGGCCGATCTCCGATTCCCAATCCATCCCTTCATAACCGAAGTTTGCAACTATTTCCGTGTCCCCCTTCCATAGCTCATCTCCAATTCCTTTCGCCTTCTGTGTGGCGTGGTCGTGCTCTTCCGAGTGCACGACATCCCGCTAACTCCTCAGGCCTTCCACTTCTTTTATTATCCCAAGTAGTCCGAGCTGGGTACCTACCTCTTCCAGTCTCGAGTCGGGCTTGTCTTTTTTGATAAAATGTCAACTTCCAATAAACATTGGAAGGATTACTTTTTCTATCTGAGACTCCCCGAACGACCGTGCTTCCGGACCAAGTGGCAGGTCAGACTTCCACCGCCGACAGACCTGAAGAAGTATAAGAGCCGGCCAGAATATCTCCACGCGGCTAACATGCTGGCCGGCCAGAAATTTGACATCCACAAGCTGCTGCCGGAGGGTGTCATGTATATGTTCAGGTTGAGTCCAATACGAAGCTCCCGAGCAGTCTAGGTATGAAATTTCTCGGCCCTCTTCCCTTAAGTCTAACTGATTTTTTCCTTCTTTTGCAGTGGACATCATGATGCGCACTCGGGTGGGCAGTCTAATGAAGTTGAAGAATGCCGAGACAGAGGCGGCAGCGACAAAAGAGATGGCGAGCCTCAGTCTGACCCCGATCAGCTCTCATGAGGGTGAGAGCGAGGCGGCACAAACTGAGGGAGAAGGTGCTGCCGATCAGACTCCCCACATTGAGCCAACTATGGACCCGCTTCCTTCTGGGACGCAACTTGCCGCCCAGGATGAAGGTTCGGGGCCCTCTGGTGACGTTCCCCTCAGTCGTAAGAGACGCCACATGTGTTGGATCGAGACGCGCTAGAGGGGGGGTGAATAACGCTCGTGGCTAAAACGTTCGATTAACGTAAAACTTATCGGAGTTAAAACAACGCAGCGGAATAGTAAACAAATACACAGAAAGACAAGAGAATTTACTTCGTTCGGAGCCTGTGACGACTCCTACTCGAAGGCCCGCGATCCTTGATCGCTTTCCGTGGGCAACAACTATAAGCTCGACAAGAGTACAAGTATTACAGTTAAGTATAATGAAAAAGTACAGTTATACCGACGACAATATCGTGATCTGAAGATTTCGGAGCTCCGGGTCGTCGGTGTCTCGTAGCAGCACTTCGGGATCGTCTCGTGAGCAGCTTGTAGCAGAAATATCGCTTGGAAGTTGCGCTTATCGTGAGACCCCAATAAAGGGTGTTCAAAGGTGATTCTGAAGGAAGAGCGAGGCCTCGAGGCCAGCGGAGATGAGGCGGGCGTGGAGCATCCGGCCATGAGAGATGGCGCCGGAGGCGCCTCATGTTGCCATTGCGTCAAGAGCGCCTGAGTGAGGTCCAGCCTAGCATCCGAGGCGCCTCCAAGCTCCATGGAGGCGCCTTGGACACTGTTCATCCGAGGCTTTAAGTTGCTCCTTTGCACCTGCAAGATACGTTAGTCCCAAACACTACCCTGCAGCACAAAGTTAGCACATAATACAATAACTATTATAAATGAAGTATTTAACAGTCTCCGGACTGTCCGAGTCTGACTTCAGGTTTCCGCCCGGAAACCCTAGGTCGACCCGACGCCTACTGTTCCCTCTACGGGGAACGCGTCCTCACCTACTCCCCTCAGGAGAGATTACCTGATGCTAGTCCGGTCCTCCAGACCGACTGGACTTTCCGCCTAGGGTTACCACCTCCTAGGACCTAGGGTTACCGCCCCCTAGGGTTTTTCTCCACCTAGGGTTACCACCCCCTAGGACCCACCTAGGGTTACCACCCCCTAGGACCTAAGGTTGCCGCCCCTTAGGGTTTTCCTCCACCTAGGGTTACCGCCCCCTAGGACCTAAGGTTACCACCCCTTAGGATTTTCCTCCACCTAGGGTTACCGCCCCCTAGGACCTAAGGTTACCCCCCCTTAGGATTTTCCCCTGCCTAACCGCAGTTAGGACTTTCCTGAAACACTCATTCAACATATTAGATAACAGAGAATCTTAACTTTAAATCCCTTTGCCATTATCAAAACTGAGGTTCGATCGTCGGATGCTTACTGCACCAACAACATGACCACCCCGTCTCGCTCTGCCGCTTCGGTAGTGAGTTCCTCCGAGCGAGGAGGCACCTCCCCTCCAGCCGCTCACGAGATTGTGGAAGTTGTTTCCTCCAATCGGACCCCTTCGTTGGCCGATCTGCCACCGGACCCGATTGCGCCTCAGCCACTAGCGTCTCTTCCTCCAGCTCTGCGGAGGATTCTTCGATCCGACATCCTCCCTACTTCGGCCGGCCAATCCTCCAGCCCTTCGGCTTCCGCTCAATCTGCCTCGAGTGGTCATCGATCCGTGACGACGATCCTCCACCTTCCGATGGAGGAGTTCTTAGCAACGACTGACCAGCCGCAGACTCCGGAGCATCAGATTGTGGTCCGCAGTCCGCTCGCCAAGGTTTGGGAGGAGGCCAGAGCACGTGTCGCGACGATACCTCTCAGGCTGCTTGGCAACAACCATATGCAAATGGCCACCGATGTAAGTTCTTTTTTTTTTACCTTCATGATTTTACCTTCGTTCGACACTAACATCCTCTCGCTCGAATGCAGTACTGGGGTGGAGAGTGTGGTGATGTGCAACCGTCTGACACTTGTGGAGGAGGAGCTCAAGAAGCTTAAGATTTCTGGTGGAGTCTCTTCCTCCCAAGGGCCTTCGATCGCTGAGTTGCAGGCCGATCGGGCCAAGACTAACAAGCTCTTAGAGGATGCATGGAAGAAGTCCGCCGACCAGGCGATTATGCTGGGTCGGCTCGAGTCGAAGGTGAAGTCTTACGACCAGAAGATAGAGCTGGCCACTAATAGGAAGAACTGGGCCATATCCGACCTGGAGTTGAAGAACCAGGAGGCTCAGAATTTGACTCAAAAATTTAAGGAGCTTGAAGACCATCTGGTTGCCGAGCGGGATGGTTATTCGGCTGATGTGACTTCTTTGCAAGGGGAACTGAAGACCCTCGAGGATGCCCTCGAGAGCTCCCGAGCTGCCTTAAAGGCCTATCAAGAGGCTGAACCGAGCCGCTTCGCTGTTCTGAGGCAAGCATACATCCGGTCGGACCAGTTCATCGACAAGGTGGTTAAGCAGATCGTCCGGTCGTTTGAGTTGGCCATTGACGCGATGGTCGGCCAGCTGAAGACGAACGACCACCTCTCAACAACCCTGCCTGATAGCGCCGTTGACCGTGTCCAACCCCTCCAATCCATACCCGACGAAGCCTTTGAGCTTATTGAGTGAGGAGAGATTCTGTGGAGGAATTTTGAATGTTTGCCTGCCGTTCGGTAGTGCTTAGCTTATTATCAATGAAGTCTTTTTGTGGTTCTTCTCCACCTGTTTGCTTGTCTTTTCACTTGTATCTGACTGTATGGTCCCGAGCGAGCATCACGCTCGAATTTTGATTATTGCAAAATTCGTTATGGTCATTACCTCTTGAGCCTATGGTCGTCGCTCGACCTTGGGTTTTATAGTCGTCTCTCGACTCTTGGATTTATAGTCGCCGCTCGACTCTCGGGTTTATAATCGCCACTCGACTCTGGGGTTTATAGTCGCCACTCGATTCTTTGTTGAACACTCAGGTTTAAGGTCGTCACTCGACCGTCGGTGGAGACCTGGGTTTTACGTCGCCGCTTGACGATTTGATGAAGGCAGGCATTTAACGTCGCCGCTCGATCGTTGATGGAAACTTGGGTTTAACGTCGCCGCTTGACGATTTGATGAAGGCAGGCATTTAAGGTGATGACAGAGAAAGGCGATGATTTGATGAGAGCAGGGTTCGGGTGTTGTTGATCCCTGGAATGAGTATAGCCACGACAGAGAAAGGCGACGGTAACCCTCACCAAATCGGTGGCTGCGACGATGCAGTGCTGCCCAAAACTAAATCATGGCTCTTGATCAAGCAAGGGGCTGGCCTCCTCCCCCGTCGCGACCGCGACTAGTACTAGTGTCTGTGGAGATCAGTAGCGGCACGGAGAGGATCAGCCCATCGGGCAGCGTCGTGCTGGATCGGGAGAAAGGGGCGGTGGTGGCATTCACAATGACGCGTGAGAGGGCGATGTAGCAACCACTAAATGATGCCAGCCGACGGTTAGCACCGGCAAAAATTGGGGAAGAAAACGGTGCTCTGAAGTGGGGATCGCTGAAGAAGAGGGAAGGAGATGAGGGTCGGGTGAAATCGCAGAGAAGATGAGGAAAGGTTCGGCGAAATCGAGGAAGAATGAAAGAAAAAGGGATCAAGAATAATAACATAGGTTTCAATAACCTAACTTAGGTTTAAATAATTAAACCTTATAATAATAATGTCAATCAACTCTCACTTAAGAGTATTTCAAACAGGCTTTTCGGAGTCCAACCAATTCATCTCCTTAAAATACGTTATACGAGTTCCGAAAAACTCCCAGAAAATTTCTAAAATTTCCTAAAAAATTCAATAAGATTATTTGTCAAATAACCTTATTATTTAAATATTATTTAGGTATCGTATTTTACAACCCACCTGCCCGACCGGGATAAAGAAGGTCCGACCATATATCAGTACAGCTCGACTCCGTACCGAGCATCCTACGCTCAGAAGACCAAGCATCGACGAGGCCAGAGGTCGAGCGACCAACCCTCTCGGACTTGCGTAAAACCTCAGGCACGACCGAGCCCACCACGCTTAGACACAGTTCCCCTGTTCAACGGAACAAAGGAATCGGGACAGTGGAATGTAGGCCGAGCGACCAGCCCGCTCGGCTCGAGAATAGTTGGCGAGCGGACCCCCCCCCCCCCCGCTTGGCCCAGTAGCAGACAAAAGGAGGATCAGGCGATATCTTCTTGGGAAGCAGTGCCATCGACAGACGTCATGGTTGACAACATGGTCAGATAGAGGATCGTACGACGGATGCTTCCATTGTATTGTCAGAGATATGCTCGGGTCGTTAAGGTATGGTGTCAGTGACACTTTCCTGACACGTCTTTTCAAAGAAAGCTTTGAGCAGTGTGCATGTCTCGAGAAGCATGCACGCGCGCTCCCGGAGTCATATATAAAGAGCCCCAAAGCTCCATCGGAGGTATGCAAGTTCTACTGTAGCTACTATTACACTGCTTCTTTCGTTTCCCTGCTTCCACATCTTTCATATCGCCGGAGACTGACTTGAGCGTCGGAGGGCCAACGCCGGGGAACCCCTCCCTGGCTCGACACTGACGTTTTGTGGTTGCAGGTCCATCCAGTTGAAGGTCCACTCACGATTAACAGGAGCGCCACGTCCCCAGCGTCCATCGCCTCGACTCTTGGACAGGATCAGATATAATTTTATGATAATTGAGTACACTGTGAGACTTATAAATAATGAGCGTTAATGTTAAAAGGTCCATCCAGTTGAAGGTCCACTCACGATTAACAGGAGCGCCACGTCCCCAGCGTTCATCGCC
Organism: Zingiber officinale; assembly: GCF_018446385.1. Classification (NCBI taxonomy): domain Eukaryota; kingdom Viridiplantae; phylum Streptophyta; class Magnoliopsida; order Zingiberales; family Zingiberaceae; genus Zingiber; species Zingiber officinale. Next base: position 114,934,080 of record NC_055999.1, read on the forward strand.
TCGACTCTTGGACAGGATCAGATATAATTTTATGATAATTGAGTACACTGTGAGACTTATAAATAATGAGTGTTAATGTTAAAAGGAATGTGGATGATAGATCGATATGTTGTTATAATGATTATGTGACATTAGATCTATATTTTTTATGAGGTGGTGGGTGTTATAATAAGAGTGAGTTGGGGATACTTTTAGTAATTTTTTTTAGATTATTTTTTATATAAAACATATACACTACCATATCTTAGGATTAATAAGTTTTTATAAATATGATCAAGAATGTCAAACGTCCTTGCGTTGCATTACTCCATGGGCTAGCATATTTCTACATCCGGGCTTTGGAGGCTAGGGCACTCTTACACATGGACTAATACTTCATTAAATTTCTATCTAATATTTGTAATTAAAATAAACTTTTTTAATGTTATTTCTATATGTACGACGCAATTCGTTGCACTCTCTTCTTCCTGGGTCTTTAGCCCTAATCGCCACCGTCGTCGCACCGTCATGGTTTGTCAAAACGGTCACGATAATCGTCACGGACTCTGTCGTTCTAATTCCAATATCATTTCATGGAACAGTCGCGGCGTGATGTATATATATATATATATATATATATATATATATATATATATATATATATATATATATATATATATATATATATATATATAATTAAAATTTTGACTTAATTAAAAATTTTAATTTATGTTTAGATTATTAGTAATTTAAGAATTAAAAAATAACACCTTTAATATTTAAGGAAAGAATAAAACACTGAAAAGAATATAATAAGAATAAATAATAAAACTCTATATATATATTGATCCGGTGGTTGAAGGGGGCCCGTCGAGCGGGGTCAAGTACACCGTGAAAGTCAAAGTCAAGGCTGTCAACGCCTTCCAGGCCCACCGAGTGGGGTGACTTACCTGGCCGATCGGCCAGGGTGGTGCTCAAGCCAACTTTATAATAGCTCGACCAAGGGTCGAGCTTTCGACGCACATAAGGCTCAAAGCATATTGTCATATTAGGGTCGGATCGGACGACCCCTACATAGCAGAATGGAGCCATGGAAGCGGACTACACGCCGGACGGAGCTCCAGTTCGGCTCAACCTTGGTAGCGTCCGGATAGCTTGGCCGAGTATACCTCCCGCTCGACCCAATAACAGACAAAAGGAGCAGTTGACAATATCTTCCTCAAGACAAGCACTGCTGGCAGGCAGCATGGTCGGCGACCGGATCAGACAGAGAATCGTACAACGAAAGCTTCCACTGTCACGTCAGAGATATGTCCGGGATGTTAAGGAATGGTGTCAGGCACGCTTTTCCGACACATCCTTTCCAAGTATACTTTGAGGAGCGTGCACTCATTGAGAAGCGTGCATGCGCCTCCTGGGAGCCCTATATAAGAACCGTCAGACTTCGACAGAGGTATGCGAAATCTTCTACTGTATCTATAGTTAGCTCCACTTGCTCTTCATTTCTTCGCTTCCGGTGATCTTACTTGAGCGTCGGAGGGTTGTCGCCGGGAACCCCTTCCCGGCCTGGCTTGTGTTTGCAGGTGCTCGTCGGAGGGTCACGCCATTGGGAGGTCTACGCAGAGTCAACGAGAGCGCCACGTCCCCAGCATTCGTCGACTCGTCTCTCGGACATCATCATCATCATCATATATATATATATATATTTTAATAAAATAATCAGTCGGGTTTAAAAAGTATAAAATATATTTATTAATTAAAATAAAAGTTTTTATTAAAAACTCGAACTTGCCCTCATTCCACTACTGCTTGCCATTCTGCGGTCGATTTCTCGCGCCGCTTGTGTTTCCCACCACCGTCGTGCCTGTGCCGATGAGCTACTCGATCCAGCCACGCCGAAGAGCGCCTCCGACGCCGTCCTTCATCTTCCAATTCGAATAGCAGCAACGCCGTCAAGACTATAGACGCCGAGAAGCCGGAGGGTTATTCATCGAAACTTTGGCACGACATAAGGCATTCTCGTGCCAAAACGCCCGTTCCAACAGTTCCATGTCCGTTCCAACGAAGAAACGCTGTCCGGATATATATATCACTTAATAAAAATTTTTAATTTATGTTTAATTTATTAGTAATTTCTGGTACTAATTTAATGATATACTCATCATTTAAAGTTGTGTCTAAAATACTAAACAATAATAATAAAAATAATATATATATATATATATATATATATATATATATATATATATATATATATATATATATATATAGTTAATAAGAAAATAAGTTTATATGATTATATAGATTTTTTTTAGATTTTTAAAAAATTAAAAATGATTTTTTATTATATTATATATTAAAATGATTATATTTTTAGAAAATAAATTTTATTTATTAAATTCTCCGTCTCCTCTCTCTTGTCTCACTTCTCAAGCGTAGCAACCCTAAATTGCCGCCGCCGCCGGCTTCTTCGACAGCGCGCAAGCTTCCCGATCAGGCCACGCCGGAGCGCCTCCGACGTCGTTTTCCGATTCATCAGGAGGTAATCATTTCCGATCCGTTTTGTTCCGGCGTTCCGATCCGTTCTTTTACTGTTATAACGTCCGAGAACGGCGTTTCAGAGCAAGCCACGTTATTTACCGGAACTTTGGAACGGCGTGAGGCGTTCCCGTGCCGGAACGCCCGTTCCGGCCGTTCCACGCCCGTTATTTTGTCAAGTAAGGTAAACTCAATCAAATTCATAACTGTCTCAGTGTAATCTTTTCCTTCCTTTTTATTTTGATTGTATGAATATTTAGTTAAGACCATTCCAATGCTCCTTTTCGCCATGCATAAACTGAACCAATAATTAAGATAAGCACGAAAATGAAAGCTTCAATAAATACGGATACACCCAATACATCGAAAGACATCATTACTGAATTAACAAGATTAAAAAGGAAACGCACAGTGCTAACAGCAGGAGGTTGAAGAGGACGACGATGGAGACAGGAAGGAGATAAGAAAGGCAAGAGAGAGCAGTGGTAGTACCTGCGGGAAAAGGGATGTACGGGGATGAGCTTCGGCCGTCCTCGGATACGATGGAAGGCGGTCGTCAATGGTAGGCAGCTGTGGCGATTAGGACGGTGCGACGGCGGTGGCGATTAGGGCTGAAGACCCAGGAAGAAGAGAGTGCAGCGAATTGCGTCGTACATATAGAAATAACATTAAAAAAAGGTTTTTTTAATTACAAATATTAGATTGAAATTTAATGAAGTATTAGTCCATGTGTAAGAGTGTCCCAGCCTCCAAGGCCCGGATGTAGAAGTATGCTAGCCCATGGAGTAATGCAACGCAAGGACGTTTGACATTCTTGATCATATTTATAAAAAGTCGTCGTCCTCTTCAACCTCCTGCTGTTAGACACCCATATTTTTCTCCAGCGCCGTGCGTTTCCTTTTTAATCTTGTTAATTCGGTTTTTATATTTTCTTACAAGTTCGTTTTTTTTATGCAATGGCTATAATGCAACTTAAGAGTTACAATTTTGCAGGAAGAAAAGATTTCTCAAGATGTCTTGGTGCACCATTGAGTCCGACCCTGGTAAGTTGTCGGCAATCAGTGACCTAGTTTTTGTTCCTCGCTATTTTTTTCCCGAGCAGTTTATGTGGACAAGTCATTGCACGAATGCTATTTTTTTGGCTATCTGAGTTCATTGGATTATTTAGTAGGAGGTAGTGTGTTTTAGCACCTGAGATGTTTTAAGGTCCCCCTTTCCCTAATCTATCCTAAACTTCATGTAGTCATAATTTGTTTTAAGCAGGTGTGCATGCAGAGGTAAGTAACTTGTAAAGAACATTAACTTACTCATGCTTGGTTGCACATAGACGAGACATGAGTTCCTAGAGTAGGGCCGTTATAGCTCTAACACTTGAATTTTCTGACTCATTTTTACTATATTTCTAGTAACTAGTCTCCATTTAACATTGTAGACATAGATATTGTTTGAGGACATAGTATTATTTCTTGGTCTTCAGATATTTTCAAGTAATTGAATAAACTGGTTATTCGAAAGATTTCTTTTTACATTTTCTTGTTAAAAAGCTTCAAGGTTAACTTAATTGATGCTATTTGATGCAAATCAGTTGATGAACAAATTTCATGATCAAAAAGTTTCCAATTTCTTTATTGTATTTGAGGTGATTATATTCTTTATTATGCCTGGATTATTTGTATGCGTAGATTTGCTAGCCTCTTATTTATATTATGAAACAGAAATTCTATGTTGCAACATGTAATTATCCTATGCTACCTGTTTTTGCCTTGTGTAGAGTCCACTGGATGGGTAAGGGCCATGTAGTCTATCCAAATACTTATGACTTATACTTATTTAAGTTGACTTGGCCTGTCCTTAGAGACCATACAATGTACGATTTGTATCATGCGATATGATTCACATATAAAATAATATGGTTTTACATATGAAGGGGAGCCTTTGAGCAACGGTAAAGTTGCTGCCATGTGACCTAGACGGGTTCGAATCTTGTAAACAACCTCTTGTGTAAGACTGTGTACAATAGACCCTTCCCCAGAGCCCGCACTAGCAGGAGCTTCGTGCATTAGACTATCTTTTTTTTTTTACATATTAATCAGAAATGATAAAACCATGACAATTCATTTTGACTCAATATGATTTGATATAAATATTATTTTATATGGTTCTAAACGTAAGATAGAAAACTAATTTAAAATTAAATTTAACCAAGTAAAACTAAATCTAACCTATTAAGAAATTAAATTAAAGCTCATATATGATAAATGAAACTGAATATATTATAATAGAATAAAAGAAATGATAAGTTGTATATTTATATGATAGAAGTATAAAGGTTGAATTCGGTGAAATCTCGACATTAACAATGCCATAGATGAGAAAAATCTTATCAAGTGAATGAGAGAGTTGAATATATCGAATGTGAATTTGACATCTAACATTAATTAAGAAAAATAAATCTTATCACATTGATACATAAAATGACAATAAGGACAGCATGATTAGTGGCATAGAAGTGATGCCATGTCTAAGCGTCTTCCATTTGAGTTGACAACATATGATTTCTTGCATTTGATGAGGAATTTTTTTGCTTCTCATTCACTTCAATCCTTAATCAAGTAAAATAAATATCAATTTGCATATTGTCATTAAGGTAAGGGACCTCTTAGTATTTATACATATTTTAAGAATTCTCATTTTAATATAATAATGGAATATCATATTGTTTTACATACTTTTTGATACCACTATTATTCTGAATAAAGCTAGAATTATTTTGGCATCTCTTATAATATTATATCTGATCCTTACATTTCATGGTTCAATTTGATTTGCTATATGATACAACAACAACAACAACCAAGCCTTTTCCCACTAGGTGGGGTCGGCTGTATGAATCCTTTTACGCCATTGAGCTCTATCTCCTATTATATCATCATCTATATTTAAATAAATTTTATCTTGTTTTATTGTTGCTAACCAAGTCTTTTTTGGTCTTCCTCTTCCTCGTTTTATATGCATGTTTATCATAGTTTCACATCGCCTAACTGGAGCATTTATTGGTCGTCTAAGTACATGTCCGTACCATCTTAAACGTGTCTCTCTGAGTTTTTCCTCAATAGATGCAACTCCTACTTTCTCTCTAATGCTCTCATTTCTTATTTTGTCCATCCTCGTATGTCCACACATCCACCTTAACATCCTCATCTCTGCAACTCTCATCTTTTGCTCATGTGCTCGAGTCATAGCTTAATATAGCAGGTCTAACTGCTTTTATAGAACTTACCTTTAAGTTTAAGAGGTACTTTACGTCACATAAAACACTCGACGCTCCCTCCATTTCACCCATCCCGCTTGTATTATGTAAGACATCTCTCTCAATCCCTCCATCATTTCAGAAAAATGATCCTAAATATTTAAATTTCTGCAACTCATCCTCTCCTATCTTAACAATTGTTTCATTACTTAATATCGCTTAACTTATAATCCATATATTCATTCATTTTCTTGCTTAAGTTACTTTCCTTAAAGTGTCTATTCCAAATTCAATAAAGATCAAATAATTTTTGTAGTAATACCTGCATATACATCAAATGTACCCAGACACAATGCCTCTAGTATTAATGTAAAAGATAAGGACTTAGAGTTGATCCTTGATGAAACCTTATTGGCCATTGGTTACACTTAGTCTTTACTCTGGTCGTTACATCCTCATACATATCCTTAATTAGTTCAATATATGTTACGCTAACACCTCTCTTCTAAAATTCTCCATATAATTTCTCTTGGGACTCTATCATACGCTTTTCTAAGTCAATGAATACCATGTAGATCTTGTTTTGCTCTCGATATTTTTCAATTAATTGTCTACAAAGATGATAGCTTCTATCGTCGACCTTCCAGAACCCAAATTGATTTTCTATCACTATGGTCTCCTTCCTTAATCTTTTTCTATTACTTTTCCCAAAGTTTCATGATATGACTCATTAGTTTAATACCCTATAGTTTGCATAATTTTGACGTCTCCTTATTCTTATATAAGGAACCAGAACTTATCCTCCATCGATCAGCATTTTTTTGTTTTCAATATCATGTTTAATTTTGTAGCCATTCAATACCTTACTTCCCTAGTTATTTCTATACCTTAATTGGAATATCATTTCGTTTAACTACTTTCCTATTTTGCATTCTATTTAATGTTTTAACACATATTCTAATTTTAAAACTTGAATTCTCCGATAAATTTAAATTTATATACTTTTTAAACCTACTTAAGTTTCCTAAGTTGAGTTGGTCATCTAAATTTTTTTAAAAGGTTGATAAAAATATTTCTTTTATTGCTGTTTTATTTCCTCATCTTTCACTAGTATCCTAGTGGATTTATCTTTATTGCATCTTATTTGAGTAAGATTTCTTGTTTTTCTCTCTTTCTCTTTAGCAATTCTACAAATATTTCTTTTTCCTTGTTTTGTATTAAGATGTCAATACAAACATTTGAGAGTTTATTCTTGATTTCACTCACTACTTCTTAGCCTATTTCTTAGCTAGTTTATACCTTTTAAAGATTTCTTTGTTCTTACAAGTATACAATAACTTGTAAGCAGTTTATTTTTTCATCACTTGTTCTTGTATTTTCTCATTCCATTACAAAGATTCTTTATTTGGCAGTGCGTGCCCTCTTGACTCATAGAGTACACTTTTGACCATCATTTTCAAATTTAATGTCATCTTATCCTATGTAATAATCAAATCGCCATATATTTCTCCTAATACTCGTGCTTTTATCCTCTCCTTGAAGATACTTTTCTTTCCATTTTTTAATTTCCACCACTTAATCTTAGGAGTCATATACGTTTTCTTTCTATCGATACTAGTTTGAGGCATGATATCCAACACTACTATAGTTGGGTAGTTGCTTTCTCCGGGACGACTTTCATCTTTACAAATCTTTCTATCCTTCTTCCTAACCATAAGAAAGTCAATTGCGATTTATTATTCCCACTTTTGATGTGACTAAGTGTTCTTCTCTTTCTTAAAAACGTATTAGCTAATATAAGGTCATATGCTATCGCAAAATCTAATATAGTTTTCCTTCCTCATTTCTTCCAAACCCATAACTCCCATGTACTCTCTCATATTCCTCATTCTTCACTCCGACATGCCCATTTAAATCACCTCCTATTAAAATCCTTTCATTTGGTGGAATATTTTGTAATATTTCATCTAAGTCCTCCAAAACCTTAATTTGGTAGCTTCATCTAATCCTACTTGTAGTGCATATACGCTAATTATGTTCATAGTTTCTTTCGCCACTATTATCTTAAGGGTTATAATTCTATCCCCTTTTCTAACTACTCCTACAACTTCATCCTTTAACAAACTATCTACAATAATACCCACTCCATTTCTTGTTTTACTTTTTCCAGTGTACCATAACTTAAAACCCGAGTTCTCTATCATCTTTGCCTTCTCACCTGTCCATTTTGTCTCTTGTACACATAAAATATTAATTTTTCTCCTAATCATCATATCTACTACCTCCATTGATTTACCGGTGAGAGTTCCTATATTCCATGTTCCAAATCTTAGATTATTAGTTTTCCTATCATATTTGTTCTTATCTAACCTATGGTGTGAGAACTCTTGCCTATTTAACACTACACCCAAGTTCTCATGGAGATGTAGCGGTCCTTGCTGAGACGTTACAGTCGGACCCTGTAACGCGAACTCTTGCATATTTATCACTACACCCGAGTTCTGGAGATGTAGCGGTTCTTGCCGAGACGTTACAGTCGGACCCTGCAACGCGTTCCTTCCGGGGAACAACCTAGCATTAGCACAATAGTTTAATGGATTCATTCATGAAATTTTGCCATAGTTTGACGCTGGCTGGCAACCTAACGCAACCCTCCTCCTTTATCCGGGCTTGGGACCGGCCATGACTGGTCATCATGGGCGGAGTTAAGAAATGATAATTTACCAAAATGATTCATTCATGATACAGTCCTCAATTTGACAACTTTGTGAGGGTACCTAATAGTATCTAGAAATGTTCTGAGCTTCCTTGGAAATCAGAGTGAACTAATTATTGTGGTTGTCTATTACATGGATTCACCAATAGCCTTTTCTTTCAGGCAACTTTAGTGGTCATAGAAAATGCACATTCATGTTTAAGGACTTATTACCAAATATGACATACAATTTACCCATTAATTACCTAAGTTGCATGCTTGTGTGATTTGAATTATAGCATGCATGTGAATACCATCCCATTTAACAACTTAAATGTATATCAATTGCCACTCTCCTTCATTTAGTAGTTTACAAATCAGTTTCTGCGCTTACTTTGAGTTTGAAAAGGAGATAATATCTTTTTCTTTTTTTTGCATAATGATTAAGTTGCTGAAACATATTTTTGAGTTTGTTTATGACAAATATTGCATTCTTATTTGTCTAATTTCCTGGTTAATCCAGGTGTTTTTACTGAACTCATACAACAGATGCAAGTAAAGGGAGTTCAAGTAAGTTTGTTTGGATCCTATTATTTTTTACAATTCACCATTGCTTTTATTTCTGGTGAAGCACATAAATTTATGCAGTTGTGTCAGTGTTTAATCCAGTTTAAAGGGTGATGACTCTGAATAACTCTTCATGAATCTATTCATTTGGAGCTTTTTTTTTTGGTACGTGTGTGTAACATTGGTGGCAAATACGCTCGCTCCCAGCGCCCCCGCCAACCCGTCCCAGGGCCAACACGGAGGAGGTACGTGTGTGTAACATGAAGCAGCACTAGGAGGCTGAGATCTTCAGTTGTCACTTGTAATATTTGGCGTTGTGTATGTTTGTGTGTGGCGGTTGAGATTTGTTTGTCACACCCAGGTTCCAAACCCAATTCTAGAGTATTCTGTTTTCTGTTCCAGGGAGGTATTGCATGATGAAATTTAAGGAAAAGGGGTAGATATATTACTTTGCCACTCATATAAGGGAGTGCTATGGGTTAAAATACCTTTGCGTATAGCCTTCTTATTAGAGTCAATTGATGCTCTTGTGAGTTTATAACATGTATGTTTGAAATAGCAATTTTTTTAAGAATGTAAACTAGTTTAAGAAATATTTTCTTCTTCCTTGTTTGGTAACATTATAATTGTTCCAAAATATCAATCTAATGAACTTCATGGAGAGGTGAAGCTTGAAGTTGTACACCGCAACATACATTTATTCTTGTTATAGAAAGTGGTGTTTGATTTCTGTTTGTTGATTCTTTTTAAAATATTATATACTACACATTGAGTAGGAGTGCCCCAACTGCTATTCTTTTTGAGTTTAGAATGTTGATGAACTTAGAGTCACATACCTAACTAGCATAAATCGCTATTTGAGGTGCTCATTTCATTGGTAGCAAAGGTGAAACTGTCACCTCGGTGGCTCCTCTAGGGTGACCCTCCACTGTCCGAAAGAGAGGTAAATTACGGAGGGTTTCACCCAATAACAACAACACATGCAAGGAGGAGTTGAGGCAACCAGCGGGGCATTCCGCATTCGCTGGGAATCGACCCTAGGTCTATTGGCAACAACACCTTTGCATAAACCAACTGTGCCAGCCCTTGGGAGCAAGGTGGTCATTTCATGATTCTACAGAGTGGGGTTCATGCACGTATATATCAAACTTTACCTTCGCAATACATTCTTTTTTGAACTAATGCATGTCTCAATATAGCAAGCCACTACTTTCTGCATAATCTTTTCCTTTTTCTACAACAAAAGGCTTTTGGAATTTAAAATTCATTATTTCACAGGTTCTCTCTTAAGCTGGTTTGCAATGTGCAAACAGAACTTCCATTTCGGAGTCTTCTTGCTTGGTTAGAATCACTTGTGGAGATATAAATACTAAAATGCTAGTTATGATTTAAATTTTTCAAGGGTGAATAAATTGGTTGTGAATTATATTTTTATATATTTCTGGTGAGTCATGAGACATTGTTTTATTTAATTTTCATTCTTTTTGGAGCACTGATAATTTTTTTGCTGATATAAATTGTCATTTTTATTCATCAGTATTAATGCAAATGCTTTAAATTTTTATAGGTGGAAGAATTGTACTCACTTGATATTGATTCTCTTGACAACCTCCGGTAGACCTGAACATTTTCTTATATAATTGATTTTGCATATTTTGCACCCACATCACTGATACTCATGGCTGATTTCACTTTTCACAGGCCGGTATATGGGTTGATATTTCTATTCAAATGGCGTGCATGGGAAAAGGATGACCGTCCTGTGATTAAAGAACAAAATCCAAACCTTTTCTTTGCTAGTCAGGTTAGATGAGTAAAGGAATTCTCCGCTGATTCTGTTTTTTTGTGTGTTAACGATTGGTCGCCATCAGGTCATTAACAATGCTTGCGCAACCCAAGCCATTCTTTCGATATTGATGAACTGTCCAGATATTGACATTGGCCCAGAATTGTCCATGCTGAAAGAATTCACAAAAAATTTCCCTCCTGAACTTAAAGGATTGGCAATCAACAATAGCGAAGCTATCAGAACAGCTCATAACAGCTTTGCTAGACCGGAACCGTTTGTACCTGAAGAGCAGAAAGTCGCGGGAAAGGAGGATGATGTCTACCATTTCATAAGTTATTTGCCTGTTGATGGAGTTCTTTATGAACTGGATGGATTGAAGGAGGGTCCAATCAGCCTCGGCCAGTGTCCTGGTGGCCCTAATGATTTGGATTGGCTACGTATGGTGCAGCCAGTAATACAGGAACGCATCGAAAAATATTCACAGAGCGAAATCCGGTTCAACCTCATGGCCATAATAAAGAACAGGAAGGAAATGTACACAGTGGAGCTCAAGGAACTCCAGAAAAAGAGGGAGCACCTTGTGCTGCAACTGAACGAACATGCAAGCTCTGGTAACAAAAACAACTCCACAATTGAAGCTTTGAATACATCACTTGCTGAAGTAACTGTTGGTATCGAAAGCGTGACCGAGAAAATACTGATGGAGGAGGAAAAGTTCAAGAAATGGAAAACTGAGAATATTAGAAGGAAGCATAACTACATACCCTTCCTCTTCAACTTTCTCAAGATTCTGGCTGAGAAAAAACAACTGAAGCCTCTGATTGAGAAAGCCAAGCAGAGATCAAGGAGCCCATGATAGATAATGTCATCCTAATGCTTTAGAGCGTTCTCTAAATTATATGTATTCTAACCAGTTGAGGGTGCAAATTCTGATTTCTCCAAGTGGTATTTTTATGAAGTTGAGCCAACCTAATGATGGTAATTGTCCTAATACTGTGCTTATATAATTTGTTTGAGTTTCTGCTAAAATTTCCATCTGAAAGTCATGAGCTACATAATCTGTTCATTTCTCCCTTATTGAAAGCAACTTCATTTTATAGTTTTTTTTTTGTAATCATGAATCTTTCTGGCTCAACTTTTAATTTAATGCTGTTTGGAGTTTTCTAATGCCGCAGTTGAAAATTTAGGATCATGTTTTACCAAGTTGGAGCACTATATAGTTCATCAGCCAGTCATTTAAGAAAATTAGAAAGTGTACTAAGAACTACAAGTATAAAATATGAAAACATTTCTATAGACTAAGTGATTTAGTATGCTGCTTCTTTTTGATACTCTATTTGGAATGCTTTTCTAGATTAAAGAAATTGAAAATTTAAGAGTTGGATTTCAATTGTTATCTAAAATGCAAACAAATCGAAATTTCTCATTTGAGCTTTGTGGATGATATGTTACTTATGTTTAGATGAGATAGTATGTCGATGAGCATCTTAATTCAAACTTTAAAGGCAACAAATTGATGCAGTTGATTATTTATACGATATGTTTTATAAGCTTAGAGTTGGAGGACATCCGAGTTATGACAAATATCTCAAAGGCCTATATTATTTTAGTAGTTGGGAGTGCCTCTAACAACTAAATCCCGGGGTTTGGTCGGGTGGTAAGAGGGCATTTCTCAAGTAATAAGGATTCAATTTTCACACAAAGTACACCTATGACGATTGAACTATTAATGAAGTTGAGGTATCATATCAGGAGTCATCATGTTTTTTAGATTTATTTGGTGAACTGAATGTGAGATTGGACCGTTTATCTCAGGGTTAGTCGGATTGTAAGGTACCACTACTTGGTATTAAAAAAAAAGTTTTAATTTGTCATATCAATGCTACAAGGGATTGAATGTTATTGATTATTTATCTTTTCTATACTAGCCACAGTTTGAGATAAGATGATCAAATTATGTAAGCATCTTTGGAGAATGACAATCTAAGAAAGGAGATCCATCATTGATGAAACACATGATTGAACTCTATAACCTACTAATGGAGGGAGAGGGGAATAAAGATGCTGCAATAAGAATGCTGAAAAGCTAAATTCAGGAATACAGTTTTGGACAAATTGAAAGCATATAATTTTTTAAGATTGAAAAAACAAATGCAATCATGTATGAAGTTGATCTAGAGTTTCTATATATCACCAAAATATTATATAAAAAAAATAAACCGAAAACAATATAAGATATAATTATAAAAACACATAATAAGACATGTTTATAATATACCATTATTAATAGAGTTTTTTTTAATCAATCTCTTTAGAGTTGTGTGATTGTGTAACTTGTAAATTGTAATAAAGATTTTAACAATATTATTTCTAATAATAAAACAAGTGATATAAAATAATCTTAAAATATATAATGATTTTTTTTCAAAATATAACCAAATTAATTAGTTGACAATTATTTTCTAACTAACTAATTAAATATATGATTAGTTTTATAGGCTATAAATAAAAGATTTTTGATGAAATCAAAATAATATATTAAATAATTAGAATCAAAAGTTTTAAGATAATACAAAATCTAGCATCCTCTTCGCCCTTCTCTTTGGCACTATCGTCACAAACACCACACTAGTCACCAAAATTTAGTCATCAATGTTTCACACCCTAATGTCGTCCTTCGTTCGTCTATTACTTTCTTAGTGTGATAGTGCGATGGATGTCACCTCCGAAATAACATATTTTTGTGAATAAAGTCAAGGATAATTTACTCAAATTAATATAAAATGAATGAGTCATTTATATATATAATTTATTTTTTTTGCTTTGGTGTAATGTACTATAGAGCAAAGATATATACATGATCCCCTAGGAACTGCCCACAGACATTACATTTATTAGAATAAAATTTTAGATTACTTAAATCTGCCATCATATTATATTTAAGATATAATTAAATATTTAATTAACTCTTAGAAAATGACTCATCAAAAGCATCTTCACATTTGTTTAAGGAAACATAATCTAATCAGTGAACATAATCCAACACCTAACCTACTAATTATGACCTAAGTTGGAAGAGCTCTTGCTCACTAAGTTAATGTTTTTTCCCTCTATAAAATACTGCCACTTGTGAAGAAGGATCAAATTATTCACTATAAATTAGGAAAATAGGTGACATGGACAATGGCTAAGTGCTCCTCACCATGACGTTGATCAAAACATATGGATCAATCATGTTTTGTTCTTTGAAATGTTTAGAGTTCTTCTATCACCATGCTAGCTAGCATGGCTATGACATCATTTAGGGCACATAGTTTACATCCATTATAAATCAAATAAACACACATGTTAGTGCTTTTTTTTGTACCTTGTGATTAAGTTTAATTAGGTAGTTTAAATATTTAATGATAATTTTATATTTTAGAGTGATAAAATTGTTTTATATTATTATTTTGTACATAGAGTTCATGAGAACGCTTCATCAACATACGGAATATTGATGGATGAGCAACCCTATAAAAATGTCCCTTCTTTGTGTGACGCTCGTAGCTTGCTTTGTGTAGGGTCCCTATCACATAGTGATAAGATTTTTAGTTTTATTTTTTTTAAAGATCCTATAAGGAAGGTTTTTTTTTTTCTTTTCATTTTCTAGTCCTTTAGTAAAAATTCCTTCATTAGCATGTTCTATTTATGTTATATTGTTTCTTCAAAATATGATTAAGCTTTTTTATGATTTCAATTTATTTTTTAGTTATTCTTTTGTAAATTTACACATGATTTTGTTATTATTTTTCTATTTATAGTTTTGAGCGCATTGAATACTCATTAGTACAAAATTGCACAAGTATTTCTAATAATGTCTTGTAAATTTAATATTGAACTTAACCATAGATTTATTGTACCTAATACTCATGGCAAGGTAAAAACCTTAGCTTTAATTGTTCTTAATTTATTTTCTAGGGCCTTAACCTTTTGTCTAGGTTCATCCAATTATATATAAGGACTATAAATTAAATCAAGTTTTTGATGATTGATTGAGTCTATTACCGTATGATACTTGCTTTTTGAGGTCCCCGGGGTCATGGTGTTACGGTAGGATATTCAGGTTGTCACCCAAGTACCCAGGGTTCAAATTCCAGCTACGACGTATTTGTAGAAATTTTTCCTCCAAATGGGGGCATAACTAAAGGATGCTAGGTTTATGGGCTAGCCGTCGCGTGCGCTTCTGTGGGACCGGACCAATCACTCCAGAGATAGTCAATAAGATTAACTAAGATTATTATTATTATTTTTTTAACTTCTTGAGGCTCTCTCTTGACATAAACTTTCTCCCTCTTGGTTGAATGTTACCATATGTGCTCGATGAAGGTAGATTAAGGGTTGTTATTTTTTTCTTCTTCACATTTGGACATTTTCTTTTGTAATGTCCTCTAGTTGTATCCGAAGAATATGTTGTATTTCTTTGTTTTTTTCGCTTCACAAATCGATGTTGTAGGACAAAAGGTAGAGATTATGTTCCCCTCATTATTTCGTATGGTGGATTCACTAATGGAGGAAGTTGAAGCTTTACGGTCTAA